>NC_079200.1:18455345-18572845 GCF_029499605.1 Hyla sarda
TATATATTATAAAATATATAATATATATATATATATTATAAAATATATAATATATATATATATATATATATTATAAAATATATATATATATATATATATATATTATAAAATATATAATATATATATATATATATATTATAAAATAATATATATATATATATATTATAAAATATATAATATATATATATATATATTATAAAATATATAATATATATATATATATATATATTATAAAATATATAATATATATATATATATATATATATATATTATAAAATATATAATATATATATATATATATATATTATAAAATATATAATATATATATATATATTATAAAATATATAATATATATATATATATATATTATAAAATATATAAAATATATAATATATATATATATATATTATAAAATATATAATATATATATATATATATATATATATATATTATAAAATATATAATATATATATATATAAATATATATATATATAAAATATAAATATAAATATAAAATATAAATATATATATTTATAAATATATATATATATAAATAAATATAAAAGTTTTTTCCTGGAATACTCCTTTAAGGTTTAAGGCACATTTCAAGAGGTGTATAAATACGGTTCATTTCACATTTGGACAGGGTAATACATAAGAGGCACAAATTTATTTATTTATTTATTTTTTAAACGTGCCAAAATAGCAAAAACACGTAAAAATACACAATGCAGCCAGCGTGTCAGACTCTCGGCACACAATAGTAAAGACAAAGGCCAAATGGAGTAGACTATATACCCCCTCCCATAGAAGATGATTTTGTAATGCCAAAGAGGTGTCACTATTGTTAAATTTCTATACTAACAGGAATACCAGGTGCAGGGGGTCAACCACCCACCTTTACGTTTTTTATTTAATTTTTTGTAGGAAAAAAAAATGTCCTTTTCTTTCTGTAGCCTTTAGGAGTGGCTGTTATCTTGTTCCCACTCGTTTTGGGACAGAAGCGGTTGTGGTGCATATTAAAGGGGAACTCTGGTGGAAAATAAATGTTTCCAAATCAACTGGTGCCAGAAAGTTTACAAATTTGTAAATTATTTCTATTTCAAAATCTGAAGCCTTCCAGTACTTATCAGCTGCTTTATCCCCCATAGAAAAACTCTCCTGCTCTGGACAGTTCCTGAGACAGACAGAGGTGTCAGCAGAGAGCACTGTGGTCAGACTGGAACGAACTACACAACTTCCTCTGGACAGTTCCTGAAACAGACAGATGTGTCAGCAGAGAGCACTGTGGTCAGACAGGGGGAAAAAACTCAACTTCAGCAGCTTTTAAGTACTGAAAGGATTAAGATATTTTAATAGAAATCATTTACAAATCTGTTTAACTTTTCGGCAGCAGTGGTTGTGACTTCACGGGGACACCCCCTTGGTGCTGTCACAGCCATGCCTCCTCCATTCATGTCTATGGTAGGGGCCAAAATGCCCCCCTCCCATAGACATGAATGGAGGGGGTGTGGCTGTGACAGCACAATCATGGCCTCCGGCTCAGAACGTTTTGAACAAAATGTTCAGAACGCTGGAGCACCGGAGGACCCCTTTAAGAAGGATTCTTCTAAATGGCTATGTTGTGAGATTACCATAACACTGCTGCTTTCTTTTTGTGAACTGGCTATTTCCTGTTGGAGTTCCCATCCTCCAACTACAAGCCCCAGGATCCCTTGTTTGTAATTGTAAGGTCACTTTTCTCCCTCCCACACATCAGTCACTCTACCCCAGTGTTTCCCAACCAGGGTGCCTGCAGATGTTGCAAAACTACAACTCCCAGCATGCCTGGACAGCCTTTGGCTGTCCAGGCATTCTGGGAGTTGTAGTTTTGCAACACCTGGAGGCACCCTGGTTGGGAAACTCTGCTCTACCCATTGCAGCACAGCTGAGCTGCCTTGCCTGTCTGCTGTGATTGAAACTACAATTCCCTGCAGCCCTGTGGAGAATCATCTTCCTCCCAAACAGTGGTCACTCCACCCATTGAAGCACAGACAGGCTCCCTTTCAACACCTAACTAATGATGTAATGTCTCGGGCCGTGCAAGAACCTGGAAAAAGTTGAGACAACACTCATTTTGTATGCTGCTAAAAATAAACATTGGGGCAAAGATCACATAAGAATTACGAGACCACCATAAAAGGAAAGTACAGACACTATTATAAACTACACCAACTTTACAGCCCCTGTAGCACAGTCAAATAAGAAAAGCCTGAATACCCCTTTAATATCACAGCAACAGCTGTCCAGACAGTTGTAGCTTTGCAATAGCTGGAGGCACCCTGGCTGGGACACACTGACATACATGGCGCCATGTCACCTTAAACCGAAACTCCACCTGCACAACTCTTATCCAGCCTTTTCCTTAGCTGTCAGTGACCTGTGACCATTGGCTAAAAACGCTCTATAATGCCAAATACAAATGCTAAAAGATTAAAGGGGTATTCCAGGAAAAAAAAAATTATATCAACTGGCTCCAGAAAGTTAAACAGATTTGTAAATTACTTCTATTAAAAAAAAAAAAAAATCTTAATTCTTTCAATAATTATCAGTTGCTGAAGTTGAGTTGTTGTTTTCTGTCTGGTAACAGTGCTCTCTGCTGACATCTCTGCTTGTCTCAGGAACTGCACAGAGTAGAAGAGGTTTGCTATGGGGATTTGCTTCTAAACTGGACGGTTCCCGAGACAGGTGTCATCAGAGAGCACTTAGACAGAAAAGAACAACTCAACTTCAGCAGCTCATAAGTACTGAAAGGATTATATATATAAAAAGTTTTTCCTGGATAACCCCTTTAATATCTTTTGCTGGCTATGGTACAGGTAACCCACCCAGTCTTCCTATGCCCCCTTTTTAAAGGGGTACTCCAGTGGAAAACTTTCTGGCACCAGTTGAACAGATTTGTAGATTACTTTTATATAAAAATCTTAATCCTTTCAGTACTGAGCTGCTGTATGCTCCAGAGGAAGCTGTGTTCTTTTCTGTCTGACCACAGTGCTCTCTGCTGACCCCTCTGTCTGTGTCAGGAACTGTCCAGAGTAGGAGCAAAATCCCCATAGCAAACCTCTCCTGCTCTGGACAGTTCCTGACATGGACAGAGGTGTCAGCAGAGAGCACTGTGGTCAGACAGAAAAGAAATTCAAAAAGAAAATAATTTCCTCTGTAGCATACAGCGGCTGATAAGTACTGGAAGGGTTAAGATTTTTAAATAAAATAAATTTACAAAATCTGTTTAACTTTCCGGCATCGGTTGATCTAATAAATGTTTTCCACTGGAGTACCCCTTTAAAAACAATGGGCACGATATCCATGTATATTTCTCTTCATTGTAGTATATAAACACACGACGCGTCCTTAAATTTGCCAAGCAGGCTTCCTGGAATATATTTCAGGAACAAAAGCTGGAGAACAAATATAACTTTCTGTTGATCTCCAGGACGGTTGCCAGCTATTCTCTTCCAAGAACCAGGCCGGGGGAGTAATAAGAGCAGGATCAGACAAGCTGGGTCTGCAACCTGCTGCGCGAGCGGAGAGCACAGAGTCCAGGAACAAAAGGCTATGGCCTTTTCAACGTCTATATTTGGCGCAAGTGTTCATTTTTTGCGCCTTTTGGTTTACACATTTCTGCTGATTTTGAGTTGTAATCCACTGATTTTGGCAATATGCATGATATGGTCCAACTTTGCCTCTGCTTCCTCCCTTGCTCCACAGGTAGTTGTGTAGTTCTTTCCAGTCTGACCCCAGTGCTCTCTGCTGCCACCTCTGCCAGTGTCAGGAACTGTCCAGAGCAGGAGAGATTTGCTATGGGGATTTGCTCCTGCTCTGGACAGTTCCTGACACGGACAAAGGTGTCAGCAGAGAGCACTGTGGTCAGACTGGAAAGAACTATACAACTTCTGGTGGAGTATACAGCAGCTGATAAGTACTGGAAGGATTAAGATTTTTATATAGAAGTAATTTCTGTCACCAGATGATTTGAAAAAAATATTATTTTTCCTCTGGAGTACCCCTTTAAGCTGGCCAGACACAACAATGAATCCAGCTCTACCACGTTAATACACCAATCGGGACTGGTAGAGGACACTGTCCTAAAGTTGTTACAAGGCATCCAAAAAAAATAATAATAAAAATAAACCAAAAAAAAAACACAAGGAAAAGGAAGCGGGTCCAGCGAGGCGATGTCTGTAAAATTCTAACGTTTATTCAGGTAATATTAAAAACGTCATACATAGGATGAAGTGCAATTACCAACACGTTTCAAGCTTACAGTCAACATTTACCAATAACATGGGCGAACATTTAGATGGGGAGAGGAGGGGTAAGCAGCTGCCAGACCGCTCTACTGGTGGCTTTTCTCTCCTTAACCCCTTAAGGACCAGACCAATTTTATTTTTGCATTTTCGTTTTTCCCTCCTCGCCTTCTAAAAATCATAACTCTCTTATATTTCCATCCACAGACCCATATGAGGGCTTGTTTTTTGCGTCACCAATTGTACTTTGTAATGACATCACTTATTTTACCATAAAATTTATGGCGCAACCAAGAATTATTTATGTGGGAAAATTGAAAAGAAAACCGCAATTTAGTAAATTTTGGAAGGTTTTGTTTTCACGCTGTACACTTTCCGGTAAAAATGACATTTTCTTTATTCTGTGGGTCAATACGATTAAAATGATACCCATGTTATGCGCTTTTCTATAATTGTACCACTTAAAAAAAATCTCAAACCATTTTAACAAAATTTGTATGTTTGAAATTGCCCTATTTTGACCACCTATAACTTTCTCATTTTTCCCTATATGGGGCGGTATGAGGGCTCATTTTTTGCGCTATGATCTGAAGTTTTTATCAGCACCACTTTTTTAGGTTTTACTTTTTATAAATTTTTTTATTAATTTTTTTGGGAATAAAATGTGACAAAAAAGCAGCAATTTGACTTTTTTTACGTTTGCGCCGTTCACCGTACGGGATGATTAACAATATATTTTAATAGTTCAGACTTTTACGCATGTGGCGATACCAAATATGTTTTTTTGGGGGTAAAATGGGAAAAACTGACGTTTTACTTTTTTTTTACTGGGGAGGGTATTTTTAAAATTTTGTTACTTTTTTATTTTACATTTTTTTTTTTTTTTTTTTTTTTTTTTACACTTTTTATGTCCCCATAGGAGACTATTCATTGCAATTAGTTGATTGCTAATACTATGCAGTGCTATGTATAGGACACAGCACTGCTCAGTATTATCGGTGATCTTCTGCTCTGGTCTGCTCGATCACAGACCAGAGCAGGAGACCCCAGGAGACGGCCGGAGCAAGGTGAGGGGACCTCCGGCCGCCATGCTGGATGATCGGATCCCCGTGTCAGCGCTGCAGGTGATCCGATCATCCGTTCAAAGTACCGCACTGCCACAGATGCTGTGATCTGTATTGATCACAGCATCGGAGGGGTTAATGACGGACATCCGCGCAATCGCGGATGTCCTCCATTACCGGCGGGTCCCTGGCTGCTGATAGCAGCCGGGACCTGCCGGGCATGACGCGAGCACCGCTCCGGTGCTCGCGATCATGTCGGCGCGTAAATGTACGTCATGGTGCGTTAAGTACCACGTCACCATGACGTCCATTTACGTCCATTGTCGTTAAGGGATTAAAGGGGTACTCCGATGGAACACTTTTTTTTTTTATCTACTGGTGCCAGAAAGTTAAACAGATTTGTAAATTACTTCTATTAAAAAATCTTAATCCTTCCAGTACTTATTAGCTGCTGAATACTACAGAGAACATTTTTTTCTTTTTGGAACACAGAGCTCTCTGCTGACATCTCTGTCCATTTTAAGAACTGTAAAAAGTAGGAGGAAATCCCCATAGCAAACATATGCTGCTCTGGACAGTTCCTAAAATGGACAGAGATTTCAGCAGAGAGCACTGTGCCCGTGATGTCAGCAGAGAGCTCTGTGTTCCAAAAAGAAAAGAATTTCCTCTGTAGTATTCAGCAGCTAATAAGTACTGGAAGGATTAAGATTTTTTTAATAGAAGTAATTTCCAATCTGTTTAACTTTCTGGCACCAGTTGATTTTAAAAAAAAAAAAAAAAAAAAAAAAAAAAAAAAGGTTTCCACCGAGGACTCCTTTAACCTCAGCCCATTTGGACCTTAAGGACTCAGACAATTTTATTTTTACATTTTCGTTTTTTCCTCCTCCCCTTCAACAAAATCATCCACAGACTAGTATGAGGGCTTGTTTTTTGCGAGACCAGTTGTCCGTTGTAATGACATCACTCACTTTACCATAAAATGTATGGCGCAACCAAAAAAATACTATTTGTGTGGGGAAATTAAAAAGAAAACCGCAATTTTGCAAATTATGGAAGGTTTTGTTTTCACGTCGTACAATTTATGGTAAAAGTGACATGTGTTTTTTATTCTCTGGGTCAATACGATTAAAATGATACCTATAATTATACACTTTTCTATTACTGTTGCGCTTAAAAAAAAAAAAAGCTAACTTTTTAACCAAATTAGTACGTTTAAAATCCCCCTAATTTGAAGACCTATAACTTTTTCATTTTTCCGTATATGCGGCGGTATGAGGGCTCATTTTTTGCGCCGTGATCTGTAATTTTTATTGATAACATATTTGCTTATACAAAACTTATTACATTTTTTATTAATTTTTTTGGGAATAAAATGTTATAAAAAAAGCAGCTATTTTGGACTTTTTTTTTACGTTCACGTCGTTCACCGTACGGGATCATTTACATTTTATTTTAATAGTTCGGATATTTACGCACGCGGCGATACCAAATATGTATTTAAAATAATTTTTTTTTATTTTTTTACACTTTTTGGGGGTAAAATAGGGAAAATGGGACAATTTACATTTTTATTGGGGGAGGGGTTTTTTCAATTTTATTTACTTCATTTTTTTACTTTTATTTTTACACTCATATAGTCCTCATAGGGGACTATTTTTAGCAACCATTCGATTGCTAATCCTGTTCAGTGCTATGTATAGGACACAGCACTGATCAGGGTTATCGGTCATCTTCTGCTCTGGTCTGTGGGAAGGCAGATCAGAGCAGAAGACCCCCGGAAGACAGCGGAGCCAGGTGAGGGGACCTCCGTCTGCTGTGCAGGATGATCGGATTGCCGCGGCAGCGCTGCGGGTGATCCGATAATCCTGTTAAGTGACCGCGATGCTGCAGATGCCGTGATCGGTATTGATCACGGCATCTGAGGGGTTAATGGCGGACATCTGCGGGATCGCGGGTGTCCGGCATTACCGGCGGGTCCCTGGCTGCGATCCACAGCCGGGACCTGCCGCGCGCGATGGCGGCATCGCTCCGATGCCCGCGGTTATGCTCAGGACGTAAATGTACGTCCTCGTGCGTTAAGTACCACATCACCAGGACGTACATTTACGTCCTGCGTCGTTAAGGGGTTAAAGGGGTACACTGCCCCAAGACATCTTATCCCCTATCCCCAGTGGCGGGACCCCCACAAACTCCCTGCTGCACCCAGCATTTGTTTAGAGCGTCGGGTGTAGTGCCAGAGGCTCGTGACATCACGGACACGCCCCTCAATGCAAGTCTATGGGAGGGGGCGTGACGGTCATCACGCCCCCTCCCATAGGCTTGCATTGAGGGGACATGGCCGTGACGTCACGAGCTTCCACCCCGCATCACTAGTCATCGCACCGTGCACCGGATGTCTGGGGTGCCGCAGCAGAAACCACAGGGGTCCCCAGTACCCCCTTAAGTCCCAGTCATGATGAGCCACAGCACGATATGTATAAACACCCTGGGCAGTCTCGTAGCCAGAGACTTATGCAATTGCAACTCAAAACTGGAAGCCCCATCCAGGTCTAGGGACTTCCGGGCAATCTCAGTCTGGGACTTACCCAGAGTCTGAATGCTGGAACATTTAAACATACCCTTCTAGAGCTCATAATGACAGTGCCCTTTAAACAAAAGGGTTGTGCAGTTGTAACCCAGGGGTTGCCTTTATCCGCATAAAAAAGTTGGCAGGTTCAGCTGACTTGACTGCAGTGTATGGGCACTAGGCTTGTGCAATTCGTTTCGGAAGTAATTCTTTTTTTGTCCGAATTGTTCATATTCCGTACATTTGGATTGATCCGAATGTACGAAATATTTACATCCGAATGAATACGAATTCGTAACAAAAACGAATCGTACATGCCTACGAAATTGTGAAAAACAAATTTTTATTTTTGTTAAAACAAAATTTGTTTTCATTTGGAAGCAAAGGACCATTTAATAAAGTGTGTGTATGTGTGTTTCACTTTTCTTTCTCTATTTTTTACATTTTTTAGGTAGTACTACTACTCCCAGCATGGAACAGACTGTTCCATGATGGGAGTAGTTGTACCTGTACTAATAGACATATCGCCCCGGGTGTAAATCTTGACACTCGATGCGATCGTCCATTATATAGCAGAGATGCGGAGCGGCTGTATACATCGCGCACATCTCTGCACTATACTCCGGCCAGTGATGTGAATAGAACATCACTCATTCATATTTCCCACCCAGAGCTGTGATTGGCCGGATGGTTGCAGCAAATCACAGCTCTCAGAGGGAAATATGAATGAATGAGTGGAGTACAGAGCAGAGATGCAAGCGCTGTATACAGCCGCTCCATCTCTGCTATAGACAGGATGATCACAGCGGATGTCAGGAGTGATACCTGCTGTGATCTGTTCTTACCTGCAGGTACTACTACTCCAACATGGAGCACACTCTTCTCCATGCTGGGAGCTGTAGTACCTGCATTAATAGACAGATCGCAGAGAGTGTAACTTCTGACACCTGTTGTGATCTATTAATGCAGGTACTACAGCTCCCAGCATGGAGCAGAGTGTGCTCCATGTTGGGAGTAGTAGTACCTGTAGTTAAGGAACGATCACAGCGGATGTCACAACTGACACCCCCTGTGATCCTACTGTATAATGTATAGATGCGACCGGCCGCTCTTCTATAGTCTCCTGCACTGACGTATATATACATATTCATATATCCCACAGAGAGCTGTGATTGGCTGGAACCATCTGGCCAATCACAACTCTCTGCGGGAAAAGGAGATTTTTTAACACTTACCGTAAAATCTCTCTCGAAGGATCCATTGGGGGACACAGACCGTGGGTGTAACTTGCTGTCTCTAGGAGGTGTGACACTATGGTAATAAAAAAAAATCAGCTCCTCCCAGCAGGATATACCCGCCTTCAGGCTCTGAGCTAGTCAGTTTAAGTTCCAGAGCAATAGGAGGAGACCAACAGGTCAAAGAAAGACCCAAAAACTGTCCGAGAGCCAGAAGAAAAAACATAACTGAATATACCCTCGGACAGAGAACCAAAGGGAAAAAAAAAAAAAAAAAAAAAAAAAGGGCGGGAGCAGTGTCCCCCAATGGATCCTTCGAGAAAGAGATTTTACGGTAAGTGTTAAAAAAATCTCCTTTTCTCTATCGGCTCCATTGGGGGACACAGACCGTGGGACGTACCAAAGCCGTCCCTTGGGTGGGCAGATAAGTAATCAGGCAGACGGCCAGTCCACTGCCGCCTGCAACACTTTGTGGCCCAGACTAGCATCAGCAGATGCGAAAGTATGAACTCAGTAAAAAATCTCGAGAAGTATGCAAAGGCAACTAGGTAGCCGCCCTGCAATCTGCGAGGCCGAGGCTCTATTCTGGAGAGCCCAGGATGCCCCAACAGAAAGTGTGGATTGAGTCACAACCTTGAAAGGAGGAACCTTCCCCTTACAGCGAAGGCTTCCGAAACGGCAGACCGGATCCACAGAGAATGGTAGCCTTGGAAGCAGGTGGTCCCTTGCGACGACATTCCGTAAGGACGAAACGAAAAAGTGATGGAGTGATAAGACCGAACTACGTCCAGCTTGGGTAGTAAGCTCTCCCTAGAATGAGAAGAAACCGGACAAAAGGACGGGAGGACAATGTCCACATTGAGATGAAAGGCCGAGCCCATCTTAGGTAAAAAGAAAGGATCTGGCCGGAAAACAACCTTGTCCAGTTGGATCACCAGAAACGGAGAACGACAGGAAAAAACTGCCAATTCAGACACCCTCCGGATGGAGGTGATAGGCACAAGAAACGCCACTTTCCAAGAAAGGAGGCGGAGAGACACCTCTCTAAGGGGCTCAAAGGGTGCACCCTGTAGGGCACTCAGAACCAAATTCAAGTCCCAAGAGGGAGAAGGTGACCGATAACGAGAACAGCGCGTGCCACTCCTTGCAGGAAGGACCGGATATGAGGATTAGAAGCCAGGGGCCACTGAAAAAGAACAATAAGGGCCAAAACCCGACCTTTAAGAGAACTGAGAGACAACCCCAGTTCCAGCCTCGACTGCAAAAAAGGAGAGAAGACAGGGGAACAGAGAAGGTCACCAAGGAGAAGTCCTGAGCTTCACACCAACGAAAATAAGACCGCCAAGTACGGTGGTAAGTTCCTGCGGATGAGGGCTTACAAGCCTTGAGCATGGTGTGAAAGACTGGGGAAGGGAACCCACGGACCTCAAAACCGCGGTCTCAACCGCCACGCCGTCAAATACAGCGACTTTAAATTGAGGTGGGAAAGAGGACCCTGAGATAGTAGGTCCAGGTGGGGCGAAAGGCGCAGAGGAGCGTCGACAGGAGCTTGACTACGTTGGCGTACCACGACCTTCGGGGCCCATCTGGAGCTACCAGAATGGCGGAGGCTTCCTCTGCCTCGAGCTTCCTCAGCACCCTGGGAAGTAGGGAAGAGATAAGGTAGGGCAAACCCTGCCCAAGGAATCCCTAGGGCGTCCACGGCCAAAGCCTGAGGGTCCCAGACTTGGACACAAACAGAAGAATTTTCCGATTGTGCTGAAACGCGAAGAGATCCACGTCCGGAATGCCCCAGAGGCCGCATCTGCGTAAAGACCTCTGGATGAAGAGACCACTCGCCGGGGCGGGCGAGGACCGACTGAGGAAGTCCGCTACTCAGTTGAGCACTCCCGGCATATGAATTGCCGAAAAGACTGGAACCTTGCTCTCCGCCCAGGTGAGAATCTTGGTCACCTCGGCCAAGGCTGCCGAGCTGCGAGTGCCGCCCTATCGATTTATGTATGCCATAGCAGTGGCGTTGTCCCGACTGAACACGGACAGGACAGGACTGAAGACGTGACTCCCAATGAAGAAGACAAAAGAAGAATCGCCCGTAATTCCAATATGTTAATCGGAAGAAGGGTCTCTGGAGGAGATCAGAGTCCCTGAACCGTCCAATCCCTGAACACGCTGTCCCAGCCTGACAGACTGGCATCCACTGTAACAACCTGCCAGTGAAGGGGAAGAAAGGAGCGAAGCCACCAGAGCAGAGACTGACGGACCCTGAGGGGGAGAACAATCCGACGATCGAGGGACAGAGGAGACCTGTGCCATCGAAGAGAACTGCCAGTTGACGGGGCGGTAAGAAAACAGCAAAGGGTATGGCCTCCATAGTTGCCACCATCTGTCCCAGGACTTCCATACAAGTGCGGATGGAGACTGATACCTGGGTCCGAAGGGAGCGGACCACCGCCCGGAGCGCCAGACGTTTGTCCGGCGGAAGACAAATCCGGGCAGAGGCCGGACGAATCGAAATTCCAGAACGGTTCGAGACTGGGTAGGACGGAGGACTGACTTGTCCCGGTTGACCATCCCCCCAAAAGAATCAGGGTGTGGAGGGTGACGCCCAGATTCTCAGAGACTGGGCTCTGGTTGGAGCCTTGAAGAGAAGGTCGTCCAGATGGGGTATCACCGAGATACCCCTCGACCGAAACAAGCCCATCACTGGCGCAAGGATCTGTAAAGACCCGAAGAGCCGAGGCTAGACCAAAGGGGAGGGCTACGAATTGAAAATGCCCCTCCGGGACCGCAAGCAGAGGTACCGATGATGGCCCGGAAATATTGGCACATTGAGGTAGGCATCCCTGATGACCACCAATGAAGGAACTCCCCTTGTTCCAGGGACGCCACCGCCGAGCGGAGAGATTCCATTCGGAAGTGACGGATGAGAAGGAGACGGTTGAGACGCTAGAGGTCTAGGATTGGTCGCACAGAACAGTCCTTCTTGGGGACCACAAACAGATTTGAATAGAACCCCCAAAAACGTTCCCCCGGAGGGGCGGGAACAATAACCCCCTGGAGAAGCAGAGACTGGGGAGCCACCCGAAAATGCTTTGCCACAGGAGGAGACGGGGGGCCCGGGATTGAAAGAAGCGCTCCCTAGGAAGGGAGGCGAATTCAATCCGGTAACCGTTGGACACCACGCCCCTGACCCAAGGGTCCTGAATGTGTGAAAAAACAAAAGATGACCTCTCTCCCGAAAAGAAACCGCGGGTGGGGGCCTCACTTCATGCAGAAGTGGGGATACGGTTGTCCGGTGTGGACGGTTGGAGTCCGACTTCCAAGACAGCGTGCCCGGAATGAGAGAGCCTTCTTGTCCCGCGAGGGCGCCTGCCCGGACCCCAGAACCAGAGCAGATAGATCCTCGGGGGGGGGGGGGGGGGGTAAATAAGAAGAGCCAGCTGCTTCAGAAGCGAACTTCGCTAAAGATTCTACCTTTCTGTCCGCGGGAGCCATGACGGCAGAAGCATCTGCCAGAGGCAGTGTAGTCGCCCTAGAGATCCGGGAGATTGGTGGATTCACAGAGGGAGGGGAAGCCACCTTGGCGACAAGGTCCTTGTCAAATGGGTCACACTCTTGAATTGTCTTGAATCCCGGGAATCTCTTGTCTGGATGTTTCCATGCGGATTCCAGAATGTCATCAAAGTCAGCGAGAGAGCTAAATCCTTTAGGTGCTGGCTTAGTACGATGAAAGGATACTTCTGGATAGACATCCGAAGATCCTGGGTCCTCCAAGGGAAAGGTGTCTCTTATGGCTGTCACCAATGAGATCACCATAGAAATTGAGTCCGAGCGGTTCTCTGTGTCAGATGCCGGTTTGGAAGCCTCGTCCACTAGTCCACCAGGAGCATGTAAATGAGTAGAGGCAGTCTTGTAGAGGGCGATCCAGACCGGGTATGCGGCTCTGGGGTGGCAGAGCGGCAACTCCGAGAATGTCCACTAGAGGAGCGACGTTTGTGCCCAGATGATAGGGAGGGGCGTGACCCGCGAGGGGGAACGCCCACGTCTATCCGAAGACTCAATGGTAGGGTCAGACGAGGCTTGTGAGAGCGTGAGGTACGAGGGGACGAAGAGCGGGCCCTCTCAGAGGTCCTGTGCCGGGATGACCCCTTCAAAGCGGCCAGTTCGCGGAAGGCCTCAGCCACCGAACGGGAGACTCGGGACAAGTCAGCCATACACTGGGTCAGGGAAGAAACCCAGGCTGGAGGAGCGGCTGAACCCACTGGACCAAAGGGGCATCGGGGGCACCAGGGGGTCTGGGGGAGCAGAGGAGCATGCAGAGCCAGCGGGCTCAGCGGAGCCAGGCATAGTTACATAGTTAGTACGGTCGAAAAAAGACATATGTCCATCAAGTTCAACCAGGGAATTAAGGGGTAGGCATCTAGGTATTACAGTGCTTACAGGTACAGCAAGTCACTAAATTCCCAGGTTTCCGTTAAGAGGGATGAACAGCCCTGGGTACGGACATAAAGGGTTAAAAAGGAGAAGGCAGGCACTTTCTCACCCAGATCTGTGTCCCCTATCAGCTGCAGTGAGGAGACGTTGCTCCGTGCAGCAGCTAGACTAATAAGGCCAGCCAATAGGGAGGGAGGGGCGTGCCTAGCACGAAGTAACTGACCCCTAAACACAGAGAATGGCGCCCACGGCGCTGATTGGGCGCTGTTTCGCGCCTCTGAGAGCTACCCCCGGTCAGTGGGCCGAACTACAGCGTCGGGGAAGAAGTGACATGGCGCCCGCTCCTTGTCCCGAGCGCCCATATAACTGTATATGCGCTCGGGGGAACGGAGCGGGCGGCCAGAGCACTTGCAGCCTCTGCCGGCGAAAAGAAAGGGAAACTGAGCCGGCGCAGAAGCGCCCGGCTCATAACAGCGCCCGGCTCATAACAGTGCCGCGGCTGCAGCTGCGAATAAGGCGCTGTAAGGAGATATTTGCGCTCGGAGCCAGAGCGCCGGCAGCCTCTGCCGGCGAAATGAAGTACAACTGAGCCGGCGCTGCAGCGCCCGGCTCATAACAGCGCCGCGGCTGCAGCCACGTATAAGGCGCTGTGAAAAGAGTAATAAGCCGGCGCTGAAAGCATATGAGGCGCTCAGTAGTGTCCAAAAGCACACACCACACACACACACAATAAAGGAATTTTTGGAATAATATATGCCCCCTTAATAAAACTGTTCCCCCAGCAAATGCAGCCCCTGTTACAAAAGCCCCAAAACTGAGGTGGGCCAAAACAGGGGGTCTCCAGAGGTTGCGAGGCTGTACCTGTGGAAAAAGGTACTTACCTCAGTCAGAAGAACTTACCTAATGGAGTCTTCAGTGAAGTCTTCAGCCAGCGTATGGTCCCTGCATCACGCCTGGCTGCTATGGGCGAGCGAGGAGAGCAGAGACATAGGGGGACCCGAACCCATAAGGTACCACCCAGGCGCTGACCTTTGGCGAGAGGGGGTTAACAGCGCATATACGCAATGTCTGTGCCGCCTTACTCGCAATGGGGAAACAGGGAACCGCAGTCCCTGAGTCCCCACCTGAAAACAGAAAAGAAAAGGAATTTTAAAAACTAACACGTCCCTAAATAGGAAAACAAAAAATCAGAAGCCCTGGTCTGGAGCAAACCAGACCATGTCCACCTCCTTCAGAAACTCTAAGCTTAAACTGACTAGCTCAGAGCCTGAAGGCGGGTATATCCTGCTGGGAGGAGCTGACTTTTTATTACCCTAGTGTCACACCTCCTAGAGACAGCAGCATACACCCACGGTCTGTGTCCCCCAATGGAGCGGATAGAGAAATAGGAATACGTGTGTATATATACGGCAGTGCAGGGGACCATAGAAGAGCGGCGCATCAATACATTATACAGGAGGATCGCTGGTCTATTAGTACAGGTACTACTACTTTCATCATGGAACGTTCCATGCTGGGAGTAGTAGTACTACCTAAAAAAAATTGTCAAAAAAAAAGAAAAAAAAAAAAGGTTTAACACACACACACACACACACACTACATTTTTATTATTGTCGGCTACTACATTTTTAGTGCCCTACCCGCCAACATAAATTGTTATAAAAAAAGATAAATTTCATTAGATACAATTTTTTTCTTCACTACTGAATCTTTTTTATTTTAGTTTTTTAATGGTACCCTATGAAATTGTATTAAAAAGGAATCTCCATCTCCAATAACCCTAAAAACGAACAAAATCGGCAGTAAACTAAAAAAAAACTAACGACAAGGGACTGGCGCAAGGCTAATGTGGTACCAATCTTCAAGAAGGGCTCTAGGTCTTCGCCAGGCAATTATAGACCGGTAAGTCTAACGTGCATTGTGGGTAAATTTTTGAAGGACTTATAAGGGATTACATACAGGAATACATAGGGGATAATTGTATTATAAGTGATAGCCAGCATGGGTTTACTAAGGATAGAAGTTGTCAAACCAATCTAATTTGCTTTTATGAAGAGGTGAGTAGAAGCCTTGACAGAGGAATGGCTGTGGATATAGTGTTTCTGGATTTTGCCAAAGCGTTTGATACTGTCCCTCACAGACGTCTGACAGGTAAGTTAAGATCTTTGGGTTTGGAAACGTTAGTTTGTAACTGGATTGAACACTGGCTCATGGATCGTACCCAGAGAGTGGTGGTCAATGATTCGTACTCTGATTGGTCCCCGGTTATTAGTGGTGTACCCCAAGGTTCAGTACTGGGCCCGCTGTTGTTTAATTTATTTATCAATGATATAGAGGATGGTATTAACAGCTCTGTTTCTATCTTTGCAGATGACACCAAGTTTTGTAGCACGGTACAGTCTATAGAGGATGTGTATAAGTTACAAGATGACTTGGATAGACTAAGTGTCTGGGCATCCACTTGGCAAATGAGGTTCAATGTGGATAAATGTAAAGTTATGCATCTGGGTACTAATAACCTGCAGCATCGTATGTCTTAGGGGGGATTAAACTGGCAGAGTCACTGGTAGAGAAGGATCTGGGTGACTTGTAGATCACAGACTACAGAATAGCATGCAATGTCAGGCTGCTGCTTCCAAAGCCGGCAGGATATTGTCATGTATCAAAAGAGGCATGGACTCAAGGGACAGGGACATAATACTCCCCCTTTATAAAGCATTGGTACGGCCTCACCTGGAATATGCTGTTCAGTTTTGGGCACCTGTCCATAAAAGGGACACTGCAGAGTTGGAAAGGGTGCAGAGACGTGCGACTAAACTAATATGGGGCATGGAACATCTTAGCTATGAGGAGCGATTAAAGGAGTTACAATTGTTTAGACTTGAGAAGAGACGTTTAAGGGGGGATATGATAAACGTATATAAGTATATAAATGGCCCATACAAAAAATATGGAGAAAAACTGTTCCAGGTTAAACCCCCCCAAAGGACGAGGGGGCACTCCCTCCATCTGGAGAAGAAAAGGTTTAGTCTAAAGGGGTGACACGCCTTCTTTACCGTGAGGACTGTGAATTTATGGAACGGTCTACCTCAGGAACTGGTCACAGCAGGAACAATTAACAGCTTTAAAACAGGGTTAGATACATTCCTGGAACAAAATAACATTAATGCTTATGCAGAATTATAAAACTACATCCCTTCCCCTTATCCCCTTACACCCTTCACTTCAATTCCTTGGTTGGACTTGATGGACGTATGTCTTTTTTCAACCATACTAACTATGTAACTATGTAACTATGACATGTATAATGAACAGATCCGAAAGCCGAACATTTTCTGAATAGAACCCAAAAAAATAAAATAAAATAATAATAAATATTATATATATATATATATATATATATATATATATATATATATATATATATATATATATATATATATATATATATATATATATATTATATAATATATTATATTATATAATATATATATATATATATTATATAATATATATATATATATATTATATAATATATATATATATATATATATATTATATAATATATATATATATATATATATATATATATATATATATATATTATATAATATATATATTATATATATACATTATATAATATATATATATACACATATATATAATATATATATATATATATATATATATATATATATATATATATATATATATATATATATATATAAAAATATACAGCAACATTGTCTGTATATATATATATATATATATATATATATATATATATATATAAATATCTATCTATCTATATCTCTATATCTATATATATATGCATCCGAAAACAGAATAAAACGAATTACTGTATCCCGAAGGTTTAACAGAACCAAAAAATGTTTAGTCTGGAAAAAAACAAAAAGACTTTATAAGCCTGAAACCTGTTAGTTATTTCACTTTATCCTGTGTGTAGGGTTTTTTCATACAACTGGAATTGAGAACAGATTATCACGGATGTTACAACGCTGGACCATTTCCTATCTGTCTGCCTACTACACATTAAAGGGGTTATCCAGGAATCGAAAAACAGACCTGATTTCTTTCAAAGACCGCGCCCTGTCTGTCTCCAGGTTGGATGTGGTTCTTTACTTCAGTTCCATTGAAGTGAATGGAGCAAAGCTGTAATACCAGACCTAACCTGGATACAGACAGGGAGCGGTCTTTGAAAGAAATTAGGTCTATTTTTCGATTCCTGGATAGCCCCTTTAATGTTTGAGAACCCCACAGGTTTTAGCGGAACCACCTGACGATCTATAGTTTATGGGAGCCTCCCAACCTGTTTACAACACATCCACACTCATGATTTTAGGAAGGATCCGTGCTTGTCTTGGGGCTAAATGGCTGTTTTGATTCCACCATGAGGCTAATTCTTTTTGTTAAATGGTTATTTCCTATTGGAGTTCCTTCCCTTTAACCACAAGTCCCAAGATCCCTTGTTTGATGTGTGGGAGGGAGAAAAGTTCTCTCACACTTAGTCACCCCACCCATTGAGGCACAGCTGGGCTATGTCTTTGTTTATGAAACTACAATTCCCTGTCGAGCATTCTCCCCCTCCCACCCAGCGATTGCTCCACCCATTGAAGCAGACAGGCTCCCTCTGATCACCTGACCAGTGATGTAAAAGCTGAGACAAAACACTTTGTATGCTACAAAATATTTACATCAGGGCAAAGATGACATAAGAATTGTGAGAACACCATGAAACACCGGTACAGACACTATATTATGAACTACACTAACTTTACAGCCCCTGTAGCATAGTCCAAAACCCGGAATACTCCTTTAAAGTAAGTGGCCCCTAACAGTCATATGCTGAAAGGAAACTAAGGTCTTACCTTATTAGTGTTTCCCAAACAGGGTGTCTCCAGCTGCTGCAAGACTACAATCCCCAGCATGATACATAAATACACACTTATTATATATATTATATAGATAGTAAGAAGAGATGAGCGAACTTACAGTAAATTCGATTCGTCGCGAACTTCTCGGCTCGGCAGTTGATGACTTTTTCTGCATTAATTAGTTCAGCTTTCCGGTGCTCCTGTGGGCTGGAAAAGGTGGATACAGTCCTAGGAGACTCTTTCCTAGGACTGTATCCACCTTTTCCAGCCCACCGGAGCACCGGAAAGCTGAACTAATTTATGTAGGATAAGTCATCAACTGCCGAGCCGAGAAGTTCGCAACAAATCGAATTTACTGTAAGTTCTCTCCTCTCTAATAGTAAGACCGCACTGGAGATCAACCTCTGTGCCTGTCATCACCCAGGCCACCAACCCAGGATAAATGAACAGCAAATCCAGAAAATCACGGCACAAGCAAGTCTTGGATCAGAAAAAGCTGGTGGTTTTATTCCCAATTAAAGTGCAACGTTTCGGCAATAGCCTTTATCAAGCTTGATAAAAGGCTATTGCCAAAACGTTGCACTTTAAATGGGAATAAAACCACCAGCTTTTTCTGATCCAAGACCTGCTTGTGCGGTGATTTTAAGGATTTGATAGCTATATATCAAATATATAAATATAATAAATATATAATAATAAATATATATATATACACACACAATTTTTATTATTATTATTATTATTATTATTAATAAAAATTGTTTGTGTATATATACTTATAATTATTATTAATAATAATCAAAGTTAAATTACAGGCATCAATTCAAACCCTGGAACAACCCCCAGACCATGAGATAAAAGAATGGAAGACAAAGAAGCGATTTATCAGAATCTTATTTAATAAGAATAATTCTACAATTGAGTGAGAAGACAGTGTATGAAAATACAGCCCTTTCCAGGCAGACCTGCAAGACATTTTACATACAAATATATATACGTATTATGCACTATAGGTTCTCTAAGTATAAAGGACACTTATCGACTGACCGCGAATACGAGACGGATACCTGGGAACCGCAAGGGTTTCATGCGAAAAAGATGTGATGGTCAACGAAAGTAGTGTTCTAAACCCCACTGTATGGGTCATTTACATTTGTGATTGCTATTGGATTGTGATTGGAAATCAATTTAAAATAAAAAACCTTATCTGTTTTCATCTCTTCGGACCCATTCCGGACTCCATATGGAACTTGTACATAGTTTATGGACTCTGGGTGCATTTCTTAATACACCTTTATAGGGTTTGTATCTTAAATGGGTACTCAAAAGGCGCGTATCTATATTTTTAATTTAATTTAATTAAAATATATATGGGATGGTACACACTATTTGGCCAAATGGTAAGCCAAGGAGAGGGAGAATATTTATATTATATATATATTTATTTATTTTTTATTTTTTTTTTTTAAAGAAAAGAACTTCCTGTGGAAGAAATTGAAGCTGATAAGTACTGGAAGGGTTAAGATTTTTTAATAGAAGTAACTTACAAATCCGTTTCACTTTCTGGCACCAGTTGATAAAAAAAAAAAAAATAAATAAAAAAAAAAGTATTCCAGGGGAGTACCCCTTTAAGAACGTGACGTGTCTGACAGTTTCACACCGGGAACGAAGCGTGTCGACCACCCACACAAAACAGCAGTCAACACCATGTATCTCTATGGGAGAGCAGAGATGAACGCTGTATCTCCGGCTCTCCCATAGAGGTACTTGGAGGGGAGGTGTCAGCTGCCGCTTCATGCGCGGGAGGGGGGTTGCGGGAGTGGCAACACACCCTGTAGAAGACGTCCATCGAGATTTGCAATTATTCCTCAACCTTCAAATAAGCGTTTCCCCAACCAGGGTGCCTCTAGCTGCTGCAAAACTGCAATTCCCAGCATGCCCGGACAGCCGAAGGCTGTCCGGGCATGCTGGGAGTTGTAGTTTTGCAACAGCTGAAGGCACCCTGGTTGGGAAACACTACTTTACATAAAGGATTCATACATGAAAATGTAATGACATCAGGTCTGCCTGGATAGCTGAAGCATATACAAGGAAGAAGCATTAGCTGGCCTCACCACACACATAAGAAACAGAGAGCTTCACATCTCCGTGTTTTATCATGAGCCGCAGTGTCCTCTGGTTGCTGTGTGAGGCGCTCTAGAGCACGGTAACCAGGAAAGGCTGCTCCCTGGTGACACTGGTCAGCTCAGCTGGATGGATGACGTTCTTACTTAGACAACAAGCCCCCACCTTCTGTGCCGTGTAGTGCCAAACTGTGCTCCAATAGTTTAGTGCCGTCCGTCCCTTACCGCCCGCGCTCACTTGTCCTGAGTGCCCCATGAAATGTAATCCGGACGGGTGGCGGCATGGTATTCGTCTATCAGCTGCTGAACGATCTCCCTGGAGTTATCCAGCTCGTCGAAGTTCTCCTTGAATATGTCTTCTTTACGGAACTGCTCCAGGAAGGCCTCGCGTTTCCTCAGCTTGTCGTATTGCCGGCACGTTCTCTCAAACAGCTGAAGAAATTGAGAGAGTGACAAAACCAGTCAAGAAACATTCAGTATAGTATGTACACTGATGAGCCCAGACAGATCCGGACCAACCAGAGGAACTACTGTTGTCCAAACTGCCTGGAAAAGTCCAGCAAACCAACGCTGATCGCCAAAATTTTACACCCTGTTTACCCGCACTAAACCCATTAAATACTGGGTAAACGTTCGGGTTAACAACCTTACAAAGAGGGGCCAATTATTTAAATCCATTCAGTATATGCAGAGTTTGGGCACTTTAATCTCTAGCTGCATTGCGCTTTAGCATCCAATGGAGGCAGGGATCCGGGCTCTCCCAGCTCCCCTGCCTCCTTCATATCCTCTGTGCGCCCTTCCCTAGTCATTAATATGCTAATGAAGGCTGCAGGTGAGTGCACAGACAGCAGAGCATTCATTAGCATTTTAATGTAGGGGTAGAGGAGGCAGGGGAGCTGGGAGAGCTGGCTCCCCGCCTCCATTGCATGCTGGAGCGCAATGCAACTGAAGACTACAGTGCCAGAACTCTGCACATAATGAACAGGGTAAATGACCCCTCTTTGTAAAGCTCTTCACCCACACTATAACCCAGTATATTGGGTTTACAGCGGGTAAACGGTGTTAGATTAAAGGAAAACTGTCAGTCTGGTCACCCACACTAAACCCAATAAAACGGGTTATAGTGTGGGTGAACAGGATTACATAGACTGGTCACTTACTTTGCTTCAGTAGGTCCCGAGATATCAGCTTCCAAAGTTCCCATGCTGCATTCAGGGAATTGCGCAGTGGAGGCGGGGCCCTGCTGGCTAGCTGCTTCTATATCCCTCTGTCACCTCGTAAAAACGCCCCAGCTATATGACTATTTATATTCTTTAACTACACTTCCTAGTGACGTGGAGTCACCAGTCACGCAAGCGCAGCGAGCGCACGCGCGGGAAGATTGTCTCATGTCCTGATTAAATCTCTCAGCGCATGCGCCATGTGACTGGTGACTCCAAGTCACTAGGAAGTGGAGTTGAAGAATATGAATATTCAAATAGCGGGGGCAGTATTAGTATTAGGAGGTGACAGAGGGAGGCAGAAGCAGCCAGCCAGCTGGCCCCGCCTCCACTGCGCAGTTTCCTGAATGCAGCAAGGGAACTTCGGAAGCTGAAAGTAAACAGAGAGGCTGCAGTGCTTGGTCCAGTAATAAGTTGGGTTCAGTGACGACAGGTAAGTCGTGCAGGTGGGGCCGTATGAACAATCGCTGGATTGTTTGTGTGGCCCTTTAAATACATTATCTTACATGGATCCTGTTTCCACAGGGCAATGAAGATGTTTTTTCCTCTCAGCACAAACAATACGGTCAAGCATTTACCCATTTGTATGCTGATCACTGTCCCCATTACATGGGCCGACTATTGGGAATGATCATTCACCCAATAATCGGCCCCTGTAAAAGGGTCTTCTAATAGAAAGACATTACAGAAGACAGAGCAGCTTTCTGTGTATGGGACGATGTAGACCCAGACTGGCCAAAGTGCCCATAACCCTGGTTCACCACTGAATTCACCTACTCAATGGGACAACGGAAGGGGCGCCTGGTTTGATTAGATGACATTTTCCATCTTATGGACGGCCGGGTGCATGCGCATCATTTACCTACAGAAGAGATGGCACCAGGATGCACTATGAGAAGACGGCAAGCCGATGGGGGCAATGTGATTGAGATTGTTCTGCTGGAAACCATGGGGGAGATTTATCAAAACCTGTGCAGAGGAAAAGTTGCTGAGTTGCCCATAGCAACCAATCAGATCACTGCTTTCATTTTTTAACAAGGACTCTGCAAAATGAAAGAAGTGATCTGATTGGTTGCTATGGGCAACTAAGCAACTTTTCCTCTTCACAGGTTTTGATAAATCTCCCCCCTAGTGTTAAGGTGCATTCACACCACGTTTTAGCTATACGGGGACCTGATACGGCTGGGGGGAGTGAAAACCGGGCGTTCCCGTATCCCAGCCGGACCCAGCCCCCTTCTCATTCAGTGACTCCTGTCGGCTCATTTTTGACCCCTATCCGGTTTTCTGACCAGACTGAAACGCGTGGTAACCGCAGCATACCACAGTTTTCAGTCGGGTCAGAAAACGGATAGGGGTCAAAAATAAGACGACAGGAGTCACTGTTTGACTCCGGTCAGCTCATTCAAATGAATGAGAAGGGGGTCAGGCCGTCTGGAAAATGGGAGCGCCCGATTTTCATCCGGTCCCTGTATAGCTAAAACGTGGTGTAAATGCAGCCTTACTGTGACACGAAACACCTAACTAACTACAACTCCCCCCCTTCACCACCCCCAATAGCAGCGGGACCCCCTTTTGGCAGCAGCTCCTTTCTGCTGGATAAATTACCTGGCCGTGCTGTCACATTCCTCATTCCTGAATAATATCTTCAAAGAAAAAGGTTGCAACCCTGCCTCCAGATTCCCCGGATCTCAATTCGATGGATCATCTGTGGGATGTGCTGGAGAAACAAGCTCACACCTTACACCAGTGGAGTCCAAACTGCGGCCCTCCAGATGTTGCAAAACTACAACTTCCAGCATGCCAGGACAGCCTATTCTATCACTGTAATCTTTAACTGAATTGTGCTCCAGCGAGCAACTGAGGCAGGGAGCCGGCTCTCCCAGCTCCCATGCCTCCTTCATATCTTCCGTGCGCCCAGCCCAAGTCATTAATATATGTTATCTGTGGCCCGCCAGATGTAGCAAAACTACAAACTTCCAGCATGCCAGGACAGCCAGTTCCAGCACTGTAATCTTTAACTGAATTGCGCTCCAGCGAGCAATGGAGGCAGGGAGCTGGCTCTCACAGCTCGCCTGCCTCCTTCATATCCTCGGTGCACCCAGCCCGAGTAATATGCTTTCTGCGGCCCTCCAGATGTAGCAAAACTACAACTTCCAGCACGCCCGGACAGCCAACAGCTGTCCGGGCATGCTGGGGGTTGTAGTTTTGCAACATCTGGAGGTCTGCGGTTTGGACACCACTGCCTTACAGCTGCTTCAGATGTCAGAAGTGTCCTACAGCTCTGCCCATGTGTCGCTCTAAACTAGGAAGGTCACAATAGATTGAGCTAAAAGGTCTTATTCACATCATAGCTTCTATATAAGAGCGCCATCTATGGGTCTCTGAATTACTGCAATTCCTACACGTTACTCATGTGGGGGACGATACCTTCTAGCCTTAAAACGCATTCATTATTACGTTTCCTTTTCTACGGTACTAAATATAGATCAAAGTCAATAGTTTCGGTCTTCAGAAGAAATGCTCAGAGCTTTAGCCGATAGACTGTGCGATTGGCTTTTCTGGGAGAGATGGATTTTCGGGTGTGAGGGTTACATCTGCATTGCAGCACCGAGACACAACCCTGAGATTATTGGCATTCGGAAAATGACATTGCAAGGATGGAAATAAAGGCGATGCTGCTAATACGCGAAGAGAGGCAACAGCGTCCCCTAGAGATGGATTCATAAAAAAATCACAAGACATGGAGCATGAACCCGTGTACTGCAGATCGGGTTGGCAAATCACGACAGGCTGTTCCTGCAGGGCATGAGATGGAACTGACAGCACAAATGGCCGCCGACCAGTAAGTGTAAGGAATATGTTTGGGGAAAATGTATTAACCTATGGCAGTGTTTCATAAACAGGGTGCCTCCAGCTGTTGCAAAACTACAACTCCCAGCATGCCCGGACAGCCTCTGGCTGTCCGGGCATGCTGGGGGTTGTGGTTTTACAATAGCTGGAGGCACCCTGCTTAGGAAACACTGACCTACAGAGACTTTCACTCTAACTTACATCCAACAAGCCAGTGATCCCCAACCTATGTGTCTCCAGCAGTTCCAAAACTATAACTCGAGGCATGCCGTGACAGCCTTCAGATCTCACACAGCTGCAGTCAGTTAGGGCATGCTGGGAGTTGTAGTTTCTAACTGTTTCAAAACTACAAAGACGAAATTGTGCAGGTTTACAGGTGGGAACGTACTGCCATCTAGTGACCAAAAAAAAGAGTGATGAACAGCTATGCAAATAATTATTACAGTAAAGCTTCCGATCCTACGGAGAAACTACCGTAGTCCACACTGCTTGGAAAAGTCCTGCCGTCCATGGGACATTTTGCACATCAGCAAACAAACACTGATCGCCAAAATTTGACACCCTGTTCCCCCGCACTAAACCCAATATACTGGGTTATAGTGCGGGTTTACAGCTTTACAAAAAGAGGGGCCAATTATTTAAATCCATTCAGTATATGCAGAGTTCGGGCACTGTAATCTCCAGCTGCATTGCGCTCCAGCACCCAAATGGAGGCAGGGAGCCAGGCTCTCCCAGCTCCCCTGCCTCCTCTTTAAACTCTATGTGCCCCCGCCCCCGTCAGTATTATGCTTATGAAGTGCACAGAGAGCAAAGCATTCATTAGCATATTAGAGCTGTAGTTTTGCAACAGCTGGAGGCACCCTGGTTGGGAAACCATGCCATAGGTTACTACATTGTCCCTCAAACTTTTTCATGTTCCTTACACTTAAAATGGCCACTGTCATGGGAAACAAGACCTGCTGTCACTTTCTCCTCCACACATATGAGAGCTTGTTGTTTTTTTTGCATGACCAATTGTACCTTTTATTTTAACCAGTAAATATACAACAAAACCAAAAAAAAAGGGAATTGAAGAGAAAACCACAATTTTGAAAATCTTGAAGGGTTTTGTTTTTACGCAGTGCGCTTCATGGTACAAACTATATGTTCTCTTTATTCTGTAGCTCAATGCTATTAATACCCAATTGATTTTCCATTACTGTACAGTGGTCCCTGAAGTTACACTATTAATTGGTTCCAAAACCATTGTAGGTTGGGCCTATTCTATGTTGAGACCATAACTCTATGGAAACCTGGTAATTGGTTCTGAAGCCTCCAAAATGTCATACAAAAATCGGAAAAAGTGAGGATTAATCAAAAATAAGTAGATAACTAATACAGTGGTCCCTCAACATACGATGGTAATTCGTTCCAAATGATCCATCGTTTGTTGAAACCATCGTACGTTGAGGGATCCGTGCAATGTAAAGTATAGGAAGTTATACTCACCTGTCCCCGCCGCTCCGGACCTGTCACCGCTGCCCTGGATGTCGCCCTTCATTGCGTCCCCGGGGTGTCCCCGCCGCTCCAGACCGTCTCTGCTGCCCAGGATTGTCGCTCTTCATCGCAGTCATCACGCCGCTCCTATTGGATGACGAGACGGCGTGCACGGCGACGTGATGACGACGAAGGAGAGCGATGGCCATGCAGGGGATCCTTAAGAGGATGGTGCGGAGCCCTGGGGACAGGTAAGTTATGATCACCGGAGCACACGGGGCACCTTAAACGGCTATCCGGTGG
Organism: Hyla sarda; assembly: GCF_029499605.1. Classification (NCBI taxonomy): domain Eukaryota; kingdom Metazoa; phylum Chordata; class Amphibia; order Anura; family Hylidae; genus Hyla; species Hyla sarda. Next base: position 18,481,798 of record NC_079200.1, read on the forward strand.
AAGCTGAAGCAGTCTGCGAGGCCGGATAGCCGTTTATGCGATGGCCCCAACATACAAAAGCATCGTATGTTGATGCTGCCTCTGAGAGGCCATCGTATGTTGAAATGATCGTATGTCGGGGCCATCGTAGGTTGGGGGGGGGGGGGATCATTGTATAGATAAAGCAAGTCCTTAGATATAAAAGTAATAAAGATCTGTTGGGAGCTGTAATCACTGTCTATGTAGAGGACAGGAGCTTCTTCAGGGTCCTGTACAGTACACAGTGTCCTAAAAAAAGTAACATGGAGTCGCCCTCACCTGGTGCCCAAAGGAGCCGCTAACCCTGGTACAGGTAAATAGTGCAGAACATTTAATACCTCCCTGTACTGTAGAGGCGCTACTAGACACAAGTCCGTGCATACACTTCAGTAATACAGGGGTTTTACCAGTGAATGCCCATTCTGATTGGTCGGTTCTTCCATGCATTGACACGTTTCACAGATCTGGACTGTCTGTACATTGTATGTTGAGGGATCACTGTGCTTTAATTAGAAATCAAACTTTATTGAATGAAATCAGTAGATTTGAAGAGGTCGTATTCTGACTCCTATGACTTTAATTTTTAAGATCAGTAACCGGAACCGCCGCACAGCCGAAAATACCATGATCAATCTTAATCCCAGCATCTAAAAAAGGTGTTAATGCGGCACAGCAGCAATATCGCTGACATCCGCCATTACCAGAGGGTCCCTGGCTGCTGATAGCAGCCGGGACCTGCAATCTATGATGTGAACGCAGCTACTGCACTCTCTTCGTAACTGCAGCGGGACACAATACCAAGTAGTGGTACTTCAACCTGGCTTTATGCGCTTTCATGGCGCTGAGCTGCAATACCACACATAACCTGAGGACAGGCGTGGTGCTGTTTTAGGGGATAAGATGTCAGATCGCAGGGGTGTCGGGTGCAGTGCCGAAGGTACATGATTTCATGGCCACACCCCCTCAAAGCAAGTCTATGGGAGGGGACGTGACGGTAGTCACGCCCCCTTCCATAGACTTGCATTGAGGGGGCATGTCAGTGACATCACAAGCGGCGTGTGACATCACAACTCTCAGCCCCGCATCGACAGTGATCCGGCACGGAGCAAAGTTTGCTCCATGCACCGGATGTCTGGGGTGACGCAGCCGAGATAGGGGATAAGATTTCTAGGGGCGGAGTACCCCTTTAAGGCTATAGATTATCCTCAACCTGCCCAAAAAAAAATATATAAATCCTAAAAAGATCTTAGGGAGGAGTCTTCATTTACTTACAGATGAGATGTTGGTATGATTGGCCATCATCAGTCCGCTGACCCGATGTGCTGAGGGAAGATACGGTGACTTCCTTGAGAGGGCAACCTGGATGCTAGCAGGACCCCATGGGATAAAATTGGCCAATTTCCGTTCTCTGATTCTCTGCAAACTCTTGTGCACCTGCAAGGAAATGCCCATAGAGAACATGATACAGGCTGCACCGGCAGCAGATTAGATTTTATCCATACACTCTATAGACCTATTTTCTGGAATGTGGTCCCTTACTGTGATCGCTGCAAATTACACTGGGGCAGCAACCAATCAGATTGCTTCTTTTATGGCTCAGAGGCCTTTTTTAAGCAATCTGATTGGTTGCTATGGGTAACTGCACCAATCTCCCCCTACACTGGTTTTGATAAATCTTCCCCTCACCATCTTCACTTCTTTACCCCTTATCTGTAGATAGTAATCTGGACTAAACTCCAGCCAGATCAGAATAAATAGCAGCCTGTGCTAAAGTACTACACAAATACACTGTACATGACACCTCACTGATCACAGGCACTTCACCTCCTGGAGTCGGGCCCTTGACCCCCTTGTTATGCAATAATAATATTAGCACAGGGTTAGTGTCTGTTCCTGGCTAAGGGGCTATGACATCACTAAAGGGGGGGGGGGGTGTTCAGTCAGGTTGGGTGGCTGTGATGTCACAAGGGGAAGGGTCAAGTCACGTAAGGGCTGTGACGTCATAAGGGGGAGGGTTCAGTCAGGTAGGCCACTGTGATGTCACAAGGGGGGGGGGAAGGCTTCAGTGATGTCAAAAGTGGGAGGGTTCAAGGGTTCAGTCAGGTAAGGGGCTGTAACGTCACAAGGGGGAGGGTACAGTCAGGTAAGGGTTTGTGATGTCACAAGAGGAGGGCGCTCGGTCATGTAAGCAACTGTAGTGTCAGAGGGGAGAGGTCAGTCAGGTAAGCGGCTGTGGTGTCACCAGTGTGGGGGGTTCAGTCAGGTAAGCGGCTGTGGTGTCATCAGAGGGGAAGGTTGTCAGGCAAGCGGCTGTGGTGTCAGAGGGGAGAGGTCAGTCAGGTAAGCGGCTGTGGTATCATCAGAGGGGAGGGTTGTCAGGTAAGTGGCTGTGGTATCATCAGAGGGGAGGGTTCAGTCAGGTAAGCGGCTGTGGTATCATCAGAGGGGAGGGTTGTCAGGTAAGTGGCTGTGGTATCATCAGAGGGGAGGGTTGTCAGGTAAGTGGCTGTGGTATCATCAGAGGGGAGGGTTCAGTCAGGTAAGCGGCTGTGGTATCATCAGAGGGGAGAGGTCAGTCAGGTAAGCGGCTGTGGGATCATCAGAGGGGAGGGTTAAGTCAGGTAAGTGGCTGTGGCGTCAGAGGGGAGGGGTCAGTCAGAGGGGCTGCTGTGACATCATAAGGGGGTTCAGGTTACATACTGCGAAATCAAAACTGCAGTAGTTTAGTCAAGTTAGTAATAGACTGACGTGAACTTCTGTTTGTTTCCTATACTTGACTCCGCACTCACCTGAGTAGGATCCACCTCTCCTTGGATAATATTCAGTATTGCTATGTAACAATGGTTCGTCTGCCTGTCCCGGCCGGTGGACACCATGACATTCTTGGGCTGCAGCAGTCTCCTCATGACGTCCAGCACTGTGGTCTTCCTCACGCTGGCCACCTACACACAAAATCCTTGTATAGTCAGAGTCAGACTGCAAGCGATACAAACCATTATATTCTACTCCTCAGCAAAGGACACAGACCAGAGATCAGAAGAGTCATATAGTAATAATAAGAGAAGATGGACATTACAGGTACTTAGTATTTCTGGTCCTCCCTTAAAAGGAATTATCTAGGATTATAAAAACTTAATTGCTCCCTTCCAGAAACAGCGCCACTCCTGTCCTGAGGTTGTGTGTGGTATTGCAACTCTGCTCCATTCCCTTCAATGGAACCGAGATACAATACCCTTATTGTAATATTCACAGATTACCAATAGGTAACAGGATATCGGAACTATCCGACACTCCATATAGTGACTGATAAAACTCAATTATTATTAGGGATGAGCGAACTTACAGTAAATTCGATTCGTCACGAACTTCTCGGCTCGGCAGTTGATGACTTTTCCTGCATAAATGAGTTCAGCTTTCAGGTGCTCCGGTGGGCTGGAAAAGGTGGATACAGCATTAGGAGACTCTTTCCTAGGACTGTATCCACCTTTTCCAGCCACCGGAGCACCGGAAAGCTGAACTAATTTACGCAGGAAAAGTCATCAACTGCCGAGCCGAGAAGTTCGTGACGAATCGAATTTACTGTAAGTTCGCTCATCTCTAATAATAACCATGCACTCCTTCAGATATGTTCATAGCTCTCAGCAACACTACTGACCTTGCTAAATTAAACCACCCAAAAAATTGCCGCTGCCCCTACACATTTCACAAGTTTATTGGCATCTTCACGAACAAAGGCAAAAAAACAATAGCAGGCTGGGGGGGGGGGGGGGGGTTATAATTTCCTATTGTGATGTCACTAACCAGGCTTAACATACCATTACCAATTAAAATGTAACAATTAACAGACCTAATGAATATAAAACAATAGGCATAAGGTACATCCAATAAACCAACATCCAATCAATAATCAATTATGATGTAGATAGAACCACCTTACTACCCATGATGTCACCTTAAAATGAAATTGGGAGAACAGATCTCTGGCCAAAGTTACCAAATCTTTGCAATTGCGCACGTCCAAGAAATTGATGTCCGACCGCTGGGAGCGCCCCCGCAACCTCCTGCACGGAGTGAGGGATCAGCACGTGCCCTCCATGTATCTCTATGGGAGAGCCGGAGATACACAAGTACAGTGCTCATGTATCTCTGGCTCTCCCATAAAGATGCATGGGGGTGGGTTGGAGTGCCGTGGAGGAGATCGTGGGGGATGGACATCACCGTGCACGATCCGCTAGTTATCCCAGACCCTGTGGATACGTTTTTGCTACACAACCCCTATATGAAAAGTTGTTTAAAACAAAACAAATACAAAAAAACACCAGTATAAGCAATATAGATATAAGACTTGTTTCAGAATATACAGGACATAATGTTATCAAGCAGGCCAATAGGGAGATTAGGAAGAACAGCTTTTAATTTTTTTTATTATTTAATACAGAATATTTCTTATAGGAAAAGAAACCTAACACTTACAGCGTACCCGTTATTCCAACAAATTATCTTTTTTTTTTTTAAATATATCACTCAGTACCTAATCCTGACCATGTACAAATATTTTATGTGTCCAGCACCTTAATTTATTTTTTTAATACACTTTTAATTTATCTCACTAGTCTGAATTCCTTTCAAAGGGAGGGGGCGTGGCCTCACTGTGCATGTCTCCGCCCCCTCCCTCAGTATGCTGTCTGCTCACATCTCCCCTAGCATTAGCAAAACTACAACTCCCAGCTTGTCCTCACAGACGGTAGCGGGACACAAGCTGACAGTGGGAGGATTTTTCCTCCAGCTCTGAGCCCTGCGCTCACACCTGTCAATCAAGGAAGTGTGTCCATGACATAGGTGATGACGCATGGACACAGCAGGACAAGTATGCTGCACCATGCCTGATGAAGCCGCCCAGGTTTGGTGAAACGCGTTGCATTGTGGGAAATACAAATAAACCTGCTGTTTTTACTTCATGCTCCTGGTTAGCGCCGTTTAAAGCCATGCATCCCTTGGAAGTCCTTTCTCTATTTTAGCTCTGATTGGGAAGGCTGCAGACTGGACATCATTACCCCTCCACGCTTACCATTGTTGTGTGTGGGATCACGCAACCACCGATGGTTGAGTTACTAGTTATTTTACTAGATTACCTGAAGGCGGTTTCACGCTATGGAACGCTCTCCTTTTAATATGTGTCCAAGCAGGCGGGGGGGGGGGGCAGTTGTTTGACTGGATTTTTTAGTATGAAATACTGAAAATTTTCTAATGAAAGCAATTGCAAAACCTATTGGTTATACATGCTTTACAACATATCAAAAGTTTTTGTATCTGACAGTGCCCATTTATGCAAAATCACACAGAAAGATAAAGGTCAGTCCATAAGTGCGGAGAAAAAAAAAACAAACAAAAAAAAAAAACAAACACAAGTATAAGCAATACAGATACTAATATATATATATATATATATATATATATATATATATATATATATATATATATATATATATATATATATATATATATATATATATATATATACACACACACACACACACACACACACACACACACACTGGTCCCTCAAGTTACAACATTAATTGGTTCCAGGACGGCCATTGTATGCTGAAACCATTGTATGTTGAGACCAGAACTCTATGGAAACCTGATAATTTGTTCTAAAGGCCCAAAATGTCATCCAAAAATAGGAAAAAGTGAGGATTAAAGAAAAATAAGTAGATAATCATGTGTATGTCAGTGTTTCCCAAGCAGGGAGCCTCCAGCTGTTGCAAAACTACAACTCCCAGCATGCCCGGACAGCCAAAGGCTGTCCGGGCATGCTGGGAGTTGTAGTTTAGCAACAGCTGGGGGCTCCCTGCTTGGGAAACACTGGTCTACGCAGAGGACAGGAGCTTATTCCGGGTCCTTTACAGTAAACCCTGGATCAGCTAACCCTGGTACAGGTAAAGTGTACAGAACATGTAATACCTTCCTGTACTGTAGGGGGTGCTACCAGACACCAGTCAGTGCATACACTTCAGTAATACAGGTAAAGAGTACAGAACATGTAATACCTTCCTGTACTGTAAGGGGCGCTACCAGACACCAGTCAGTGCATACACTTCAGTAATACAGGGGTTTTACCAGTAAATTGCCCATTCTGATTGGTCAGATCTTCCGGCCATTGACACGTTTCAAAGATCTGGACGGTCCGTAACATTGTATGTTGAGTCTGGTTTCAACTTACAATGGTCCAGAAAAGACCATTTTATGTTGAAACTATTGTATGTTGAGGCCATTGTAAGTTGAGGGATCACTGTACAGAATTTTTTTTTTTTTTTTTTTATTTGTATTTCTTATAGGAAAAGAAACCTAACACTTAAGCAAAAGCACACAGAAAGATGAAGGTCAGTCCATAAGAGCGAAAAAAATAAATAAAAATAAAATCGATAGTCACACAGATGTACCCGCTTATAATCCATTAGGCTTTTAGATCTGCTCCTCCTAGGAATATCCTTTGTAAATGCAGGAAGTAAAACATGGATTTAATGCCTCGTGGATACAGACACATTTACTAAGAGCATAGATTACACAAGGCCCTAGACATGGAGAGGGGATGATGGATGGTGAATTAGTCGTGGATAGAGATGAGCGAATTTACAGTAAGTTCGATTCGTCACGAACTTCTCGGCTCGGCAGTTGATACCTTATCCTGCATAAATTAGTTCAGCTTTCCGGTGCTCCGGTGGGTTTGGAAAAGGTGGATACAGTCCTGGGAGACTCTTTCCTAGGACTGTATCCACCTTTTCCTGGCCACCGGAGCACCGGAAAGCTGAACTAATTTATGCAGGATAAGTCATCAACTGCCGAGCCGAGAAGTTTGTGACGAATCGAATTTACTGTAAATTCGCTCATCTCTAGTCGTGGACTCTCAATTTAGGCAGATCGTATTGAACTAGATAGATAGAGAGCGGGGAGGTTCGGCCTTTACGAACAACATAGTGTAATTTAAAAGTATTTGGCTATGTCAGTGTTTCCCAGGCAGCGCGTCCCCAGCTGTTGCAAAACTACAACTTCCAGCATGCCCGGACAGCCTTCGGCTGTCCGGGCATGCTGGGAGTTGTAGTTTTGAAACAGCAGGAGGCACCCTAGTTGGGAAACCTTTGACTATGTATCTGAGCTGATCTTGCTCTAGCAGCATCCCCAGCCAGCCATCTGTTGTGTCAGGCCAGTAAACTAATAGCGTACTACTGCCAGGCCCCCCGAGCCACCTATGAGGGCCGAATACATTTCTAAAAGTAATACTATACCACGACTTTAATAATATATGAAGCAACTAGAGATGAGCGAATTTACAGTAAATTCGATTCGTCACAAACTTCTCGGCTCGGCAGTTGATGACTTATCCTGCATAAATTAGTTCAGCTTTCAGGTGCTCCGGTGGGCTGGAAAAGGTGGATACAGTCCTAGGAAAGAGTCTCCTAGGACTGTATCCACCTTTTCCAGCCCACCGGAGCACCTGAAAGCCGAACTAATTTATGCAGGAAAAGTCATCAACTGCCGAGCTGAGAAGTTTGTGACGAATCGAATTTACTGTAAGTTCGCTCATCTCTAGAAGCAACGTCCAGAAATGTAAGGCCTGATGGTCATTGTGGCATCTGGATACCCAGGGGCTGAACCCCTTTCCACTATACGAGAGTCACACGGCTTAAAAAGGGGTACTCCACTGGAACCCCCTTTTTATTGAATTTTTTTATTTTTTTTAAATGAACTGGTGCCAGAAAATTAAACATGTTTGTAAATTACTTCTATTTAAAAATCTCAATCCTTCCAGTACTTATTAGCAGCTATATACTACAGAGGAAATTATTTTTTTGACTTGTCCACAGTGCTCTCTGCTGACACCACTGTCCATTTCAGGAACTGTCCAGAGCAGCATAGGTTTTCTCCTGCTCTGGACAGTTCCTGACATGGACAGAGGTGTCAGCAGAGAGCACTGTGGTCAGACAGAAAAGAAAAGAATTTCCTCTGTAGCATACAGCTGATAAGTACTGGAAGGAAAAATATTTTTTAATAGAAGTAATTTCCAAATCTGTTTAACTTTCTGGCACCAGTTGATTTAAAAATAAAATAAAATTATATAAATTATTATTTATTACTAGTTTTCCGCCGGGGTACCCCTTTAAGGTGCGCTTTTTGTTTTGTGGGTTTTCCGCTGCATATTTGAAAGTGGGCGGGCTCTTCTCGGCTGTCCGAAGCAAATTTTCCGCAGCGGAATTCACGCTGCGGAGAATCCGCCACAGTCCCTACTGACTTCAATGGTGCTTGCGGCGGATTTTTCACAGCATAAATTCCTCCGTGGAAAATCTGCTGCGGACAGCCGAGAAGAGCCCGCCCCCTTTCAAATACGCAGCGGAAAGCCCGCAAAAACAAAAAGCGTGTGAACGCACCCTAAAGAGGACCTATAGTCAGCATAAAATTTTTTTTATTATAAATTTATATTTTTTACTTTTACACACACTTTGGCTTTTACACACCTGCGCCAAATTTATCATTTGGCACATGTCCTTTAGTAACTTTGGCGCATACCATTTTCTTCCTTTGGTATGTGTGTTTTCCATGTCAGAATTTACGCCAGACAAGCACCTTATTGCGTCAAATTAGTGACAAAATACAATTGGCGCAATAGATAAAATGACTGATCACTGCAAAAATCACACACAGGACCATCAAAATCGTAGCAAGTTTACAAAATGACAGTGCAGAGAATGCACCAAACTTGGGCACAAAAAACACTGCGCCAAACATACGCAATAAAAGACACATAAATCCTTTGATAAATACACCCCCGACACACACACACACACACACACACACACACACACACAATATGTATATTCTTTCATAGCCCCGAGACCACAGATTCCTTGAAATCGACAGAGATGTCAGCAGAGAGCACTGTGCTCATGATGTCAGCTCTGTGTTCCAAAAAGAAAAGAATTTCCTCTGTAGTATTCAGCTGCTAATAAGTACTGGAAGGATTAAGATTTTTTTAATAGAAGTAATTTACAAATCTGTTTAACTTCTAATTTTCTCCACCGGAGTACCCCTTTAAAATAATTATTATTCTGTTTTCTGGTGCAGACTTTTCAGATTTTTACATCCTCGGTACGCGACGCCTTCTGTGACTTACCGACTGGTCTGTGGTCAGCGGGGTGTATCCAGTCATAAGGAAGTGTAGACGTGGTGTGGGGATGAGGGATGCGATCAGCCCGATTAAGTCATTGTTCATATAGCCGGGATAGCGGAGGGTTGTAGTACTGGCGGACATAATGGTGGAAACCTGGAGAAACAAATATGGGACGTTACAAGTATCAAAAGCTAAATGTGCGCCCCGCTGCTCTAATGTACTAAACACACTGCTGGCATCAATGTCTGATCATCAGGGGCTAAAACCAAGTCGCCAGGTGCCCCACCCATCAAACAATGCCTGGAAAAACACTAAAACAGTTGTAACCAAAATAGTTATGTGTAAATAGCACTTCTGTAACTGTCAGTCAATCTCCTGAAGGGTAGGGTTACACAGAACGCATGCGCAGCGTATTTTATGCTGCAGATCCACCCATGATGGACCTTACATTGCGCCTCCAGCCGTGCCTGCTCGTAACGGCAGCCGATAGTTGCGACGTAAGAAACCCTGTAAAAGGAAGAACTTACCAACTGGTTGATTTGAGAAAAAGATGGATTCTGTATGTGCAGTCTGTCAGTCGCAATTCTGTTCAATGCGGTGTTATCTAAAACCACCTACAAAAGTAAAAAAAAAAAAAAAAAAGTTAAAAGCTCCAATAAGATAAGGGGTATTTGGGTGTATTCGAAAAACAGGATCTCAGCCGTTTTCACCAGTACCGTAGGGTGTGAATGGAGCAGCAGCGGGTATGTTTAACCATCACCCTATTCAAAAAGGAAGGTGGAGACCCCCTTTCTGGCAATTACCTTTGCCCTGTGCACCTACAGGCAGCTGTATGCGTGTGTGTATATGTGTGTGTGTGTATGTGTATGTGTGTATATGTATATGTGTGTGTGTGTGTGTGTGTGTGTGTGTGTATATGTGTGTGTGTGTGTATATGTGTGTGTGTGTGTGTATATGTATATGTGTGTGTGTGTGTGTGTGTATATGTGTATGTGTATGTGTGTGTGTGTGTGTGTGTGTGTGTGTGTGTGTATGTGTGTGTATGTATATGTATATGTGTGTGTGTGTGTGTATGTATATGTATGTATGTATGTGTGTTTATGCATGTATTTGTGTGTGTGTGTGTTTGTGTATGTATGTGTTTGTGTATATGTGCGTATGTACGTGTGTATGTGTCACACCTTACCACACAGTCAGCGTTTTGAGTCAGCCTCTTCAGAGTCAGGAGGGAATTGTAAGGCTGGACGACAACGTCACTCATTTCATCCTGGTTTGGGAAGACGGAATAGGTCTGAACCAGCTTTTTGGGATACCTGGAATGAATAGAGTGCAGAGGAGGGGAGCTTTTAATACTAAGCACTATTCAAGGTATCTTATGTGCAACCTAAGGGTAGTGTAAAATTTACTGGAAATTTCTCAGCAATCTGCACCATTTGCTGGATTTGATGGAGAATTTAATTGCAGATTTTATGTTGTCTACCGACTGAAAGAAAAATGACATGAGCGTTAAAACTCACTACAAAGTGCAAGCTGCTGCTCTGTGTGAACCTACCCTAGATTTTTTTTTTTTTTTTTTTTTTTTTAAGAGCCATATACTACAATATTAAGGTGGAAGCCATCACGCCTAAGTTGTTTTTAACAGCATTTAGAGATATGCTTGCGAGGGAGCTATGCCAAGATAGTCCCACAGGGAAGGGGAGGCTTATCAGTGAGCTTCATCTATTGTCTAAACTACACACTGGTGTCACACAACACAACACACACACACACCAAAAGTTCTGAAAATTAACATTAAAACTTCATTTATACAATAGGTCAGTTTCTGATGACACATTCCCCATTACCTTGCAGGCCTTTTAAGAGGTTGTTCAGCAAAAACTAACTTATCCTCCCCTAACCTGTGGTTAGAAGTAGCTGATGGCAGGGGGGGAATGAGACCCCCAGCTCTCAGTGAGGAGCACATTAGGTAGACAGTACACACTCCATTAATTTCCATAGGAGCACTGAAGAGACCCGAAATACAGAACTAGGGCATCTCGGGAGCTCCCATAGTAATGAATGGAGCGCAAGTCATCTACTACAGACTCTAGGCCCGTAGATCGAGGACAATTAACATTTTCCCTGCACAACCCCTTTAATTTAGACACCCATTTCTTCTCTAATTATCAGTACAATGTATATCATATAACACACCCTGCAATTACCTGTCATTTAATCTCTCCAATAGGTAAGATCCTAAACCAGAACCAGTACCCCCAGCGATAGAATGACAAAGGACGAAGCCCTGGTAAAAAGAAAACAATACAGATCCATTATGTTTTAATGGAGTTTTCACGGAATCCAAATTGCATCCCCCCCCCCCCCCCCCCACACACACACGAGGCTTCATATTCCTGCATTCACGACTACTCACCTCCAAACTATCACTGCCGTCTGCTTCTCTATCAATGATGTCAAATATATCTTCGTGGATTTTCTCACCCTACAAGAGAGGTTTATTTAGGTATTCTTCATATTAAAACAAAATGAGCAGCGCGAGACTGAGATAAAGCACTACGAGAGCACCCCACCCTGTGAGATCAGAGACACTTCCCATCAAAGACTTTACCTATAATAAAGGCAACTGATGAAGAAAAGGTACCAGACGGGGGTGGGGGTGTATGGGTGTATGTATATATGTATATATGTGTATATGTGTATATGTGTATATGTGTATATGTGTATATATATATATATATATATATATATATATATATATATATATATATATACACACACATATATACATATATATATACACACACATATACATACACATACACATAAATTACGGTATGCAATACATATATACACACACAAAATGTCTAATATATAATTAATAATTTATTATTTGTTATTAAATAATCAAACAATATTAGTTAACAATACTAAATATATAATATTGACAAAGCTAATATTAACATAATATAATAATAATATTTAGTTAACAACAAATACAATAATAAAATAAAATATTAACTTACTATTATTGTTAATAAAATAATATTTAGTTATTAACTAAATATTTTGTTATTAACAATAATAAGTTAATATTTTATTATTGTTGTTGTTGACTAAATAATATTATATTATGTTAATATTAGTTTTATGTTAATATATATTTAGTATTGTTAATATTAAATAATAATTAATTATTATATTTAATTATTTGTATTATGTTAACTAATAAAATAATAATATTTAATAAATTAACTCAATAATATAATATTTAGTTAATACTACATTATTATTTAGTTAATATATTAATATTTAGTTAAATAATAATAAAAATAAACTATTTGTTGTTATTAACTAAATACTAATATAATAATAATACTACTACTACTACTAATAATATTAATAAAAAATGTTTTTCATATTATATTTAATTATTTTTATTATGTTAATAACTAATTAAAAAGGAGATTTTTTAACACTTACCGTAAAATCTCTCTCTCGAAGGATCCATTGGGGGACACAGACAGTGGGTGTATCTTGCTGTCTCTAGGAGGTGTGACACTATGGTGATAAAATAAGTCAGCTCCTCCCAGCAGGATACACCCGCCTTCAGGCTCTGAGCTAGTCAGTTTAAGTTCCAGAGCAATAGGAGGAGACCAATAGGTCAAGGAAAAACCCACAACTGTCCGAGAACCAGAAGAAAAAACATAACTGAACACACCCTCGGACAGAGAACCAAGGAAAAAACCCCAAAAGGGCGGGAGCTGTGTCCCCCAATGGATCCTTCGAGAAAGAGATTTTACGGCAAGTGTTAAAAAATCTCCTTTTCTCTATCGGCTCCATAGGGGGACACAGACCATGGGATGTACCAAAGCCGTCCCTTGGGCGGGCAGATAAGTAATCAGGCAGACGGCTGATCCACTGCCGCCTGCAACACCTTACGCCCCAGGGTAGCATCAGCCGATGCGAAAGTATGAACCCGATAAAACCTCGAGAAAATGTGCAAAGACGACCAGGTAGCCGCCTTGCAAATCTGCGAGGCCGATGCTCTATTCTGTAGAGCCCAGGATGCCCCAACAGAACGTGTGGAATGAGCCACCACCCTTGAAGGAGGAATCTTCTCCTTACAGCAATAGACTTCCGAAATGGTAGACCGAATCCACCTAGAAATGGTGGCCTTGGAAGCAGGTTGTCCCTTGCGACGACCCTCCGTAAGGATGAAAAAGGAATCACACTGACGAAACGAAGAAGTGATGGAGAGATAAGCCCGAACCACGTCCAGCTTGTGCAGTAAGCGCTCCCTAGGATGAGAAGGAGCCGGGCAAAATGACAGGAGGACAATGTCCTCATTGAGATGAAAGGCCGAGACCAACTTAGGTAAAAAGAAAGGGTCTGGCCGGAAAACAACCTTGTCCTGGTGGATCACCAGAAACGGAGAACGTCAGGAAAGAGCTGCCAATTCAGACACCCTCCGGATGGAGGGGATAGCCACCAGAAACGCCACTTTCCAAGAAAGGAGGCGGAGACACACCTCTCTAAGGGGCTCAAAGGGTGCACTCTGGAGGGCACTCAGAACCAGATTCAAGTCCCAAGGAGGAGAGGGAGACCGATAAGGAGGAACAGCGTGCCCCACTCCTTGCAGGAAGGTTCGGACATGAGGATTAGAAGCCAGGGGCCGCTGGAAAAGAACAGTAAGGGCCGAAACCTGACCCTTAAGGGAACTGAGAGACAACCCCAGTTCCAACCCCGACTGCAAAAAGGACAGAAGACGGGGAACAGAGAAGGTCACCGGGGAGAAGTCCTGAGCTTCACACCAACGAAAATAAGACCTCCAAGTACGGTGGTAAATCCTTGCAGAGGAGGGCTTACAAGCCTTGAGCATGGTGCGAATGACTTGGGAAGAGAACCCACTGGCCCTCAAAACCGCGGTCTCAACCGCCACGCCGTCAAATGCAGCGACTGTAAATTGGGGTGGCAAAGAGGACCCTGAGAGAGCAGATCCTGACGGAGCGGAAGGCGCAGTGGAGCGTCGTCCAGGAGCCTGACTACGTCGGAGTACCACAACCTTCGGGGCCAATCTGGAGCTACCAGAATGGCGGGGACGCCCTCTGCCTTGAGCTTCCTCAGCATCCTGGGAAGAAGCGGAAGAGGAGGGAACAGATAGGGTAAACCCCGCCCAAGGAATCACTAGGGCGTCCATGGCCAGAGCCTGAGGGTCCCAGGACTTGGACACAAACGGAAGGATCTTCCGATTGTGCCGGGACGCGAAGAGGTCCACGTCCGGAATGCCCCAGAGGTCGCATAGGTGCGTGAAGACCTCTGGATGTAGAGCCCACTCGCCGGGGTCGGGTGAGGACCGACTGAGGAAGTCCGCTTCCCAGTTGAGCACCCCCAGGATGTGAATTGCCGAAATGGCCGGAACCTTGCTCTCCGCCCAGGAGAGAATCTTGGTCACCTCGGCCATGGCTACGGAGCTGCGGGAGCCGCCCTGACGATTTAGGTACGCCACGGCCGTGGCATTGTCCGACTGAACGCGGACAGTACGGGACTGAAGATGGGACTCCCAAACCAGGAAACAAAGAAGAATCGCCCGTAATTCCAATATGTTTATCGGAAGAAGGGTCTCCTGAACCGTCCAATCCCTGAACAAGCCGCCCCAGCCCGACATCCGTTGTAACAACCTGCCAGTGAAGGGGAAGAAACGACCGCCCTTGGAGAAGAAGGGGGAAGCGGAGCCACCAGAGCAGAGACTGACTGACCCTGGGAGGGAGAACAATCTGACGATCAAGGGACAGAGGAGACCTGTTCCACCGAGAGAGAATCGACATTTGGAGGGGGCGGTAATGAAACTGGGCAAAAGGTACGGCCTCCATAGTTGCTACCATCCGACCCAGGACTTCCATACAAGTGCGGATGGAGACTGATACCTGGGCCCGAAGGGAGCGGACGCCAGACGCTTGTCCAGCGGAAGACAAATTCGGGCAGAGGCCGTGTCGAAGAGAAGTCCCAGAAAGGTTAGAGACTGGGTAGGACGGAGGACTGACTTGTCCTGGTTGACCATCCACCCGAAGCAAGTCAGTGTGGAGAGTGATGTCCAGATGGTCGCCCAGATATGGTATCACCGAGATTCCCCTCGACCGTAACAGGCCCAACACCGGCGCAAGGACCTTTGTAAAGACCCGAGGAGCCGTGGCTAGACCGAAGGGGAGGGCTACAAATTGAAAGTGCCCCTCCGGAACCGCAAAGCGGAGGTACCGATGATGGCCCGGAAATATTGGCACATGGAGGTAGGCATCCATGATGTCCACCGATGAAAGGAACTTCCCTTGTTCCAGGGACGCCACTACCGAACGGAGAGATTCCATTCAGAAGTGGCGGATGAGAAGATGAAGATTGAGACGCTTGAGGTCCAAAATTGGACGCACAGAACAGTCCTTCTTGGGGACCACAAAACGATTTGAATAGAAACCTTGAAAACGTTCCCCTGGAGGAACAGGAACGATAACCCCCTGGAGAAGCAGAGACTGGAGAGCCGCTCGAAACTGCTTGGCCAGAGGAGGAGACCGGGGGGCCCAGGATTGAAAAAAGCGATCCCTCGGAAGGGATGCAAATTAGATCCGGTAACCGTTGGACACCACGTCCCTGACCCAAGAGTCTTGAATGTGAGAGGTCCAAATGTCGCGAAAAAGTAAGAGACGACCTCCCACCCGAGAAGAAACCGCGGGTGGGGGCCTCACTTCATGCAGAAGTGGGCTTGCGGTTGCCTGATTTGGGAACAAAACGGCCGGACCGGTTGGAGTCCGACTTCCAAGACGGGCGAGCCCGGAACGAGGGAGCCTTCTTGTCCCGCGAGGGCGCCTTCCCGGATCCCTTGTTGGAGCTGGAGGTCCGAAAGGACCGAAAGGAAAAGGCCATCCTTTGGGAAGTAGGGCGAGCCTTATTTTGAGGTAACAAGGAACTCTTACCTCCCGTTGCCTCGGAGATAATCTCATCAAGGCGTTTGCCAAAAAGACGGCCACCCGTAAAGAAAAGCTCAGTGAGAGATCTTTTGCAAGCCTTAAGCCACATAGAGCGGCGGAAAACCGCTAGATGACCCACAGTATAGGCAGAACAACAAATCCACGGCTTTAGAGCATTGGAGAGCAAAAGCAGATAGATCCTCCGGGGGGGATCCCGCTAAGATATCCTGACGGAGCTTTTGGCACCACTCCGACAGGCCCTTGGACACCCATGTGGAGGCGAAGATGGGAAGAAGAGAAGAAGGGAACCGCAGTCCCCGAGTCCCCACCTGAAAACAGAAAAGAAAAGGAATAAAAACTAATACGTCCCTAACTAGGGAAACAAAAAATCAGAAGACCTGGTCTGGAGCAAACCAGACCATGTCCACCTCCTTCAGACACTACGCTTAAACTGACTAGCTCAGAGTCTGAAGGCGGGTGTATCCTGCTGGGAGGAGCTGACTTTTTTTTATCACCATAGTGTCACACCTCCTAGAGACAGCAGCATACACCCACGGTCTGTGTCCCCCAATGGAGCCGATAGAGAAATAATATTTAAATTAATTTATTATATTATTTTATTTAATTACTTTTATTATTATATTTAATTATATTTAATATTTTTTTTATATTATATTTAATTATTTTTATTATTATGTTAATAACTAATAAAATAATAATATTTAATAAATTAACTCAATAATATAATATTTAGTTAAGACTACATTATTAATAATATTTAGTTAACAAATAATAAAATTAATAACTATTTGTTGTTATTAACTAAATAAATACTACTAATAATATTAATAAAAAAATAAATAAAAAAAAGCCTATGTAAATGAAAGGAAGAGGAACAGAGGATACCAACACCCATGAGGCTGGGTAAAGAACCATTATAGATCAGTGGTCTTCCTACTGTTGCCCTCCAGATGTAGCAAAACTACAACACCCAGCATGCCCAGACAGCCGCTGGCTGTCCGGGCATGCTGGGTGTTGTAGTTTTGCTACATCTGGAGGGCCACAGTTAAAAGACTACTGTTCTAGACAGAAATGCAATGAGCAGGAGCGCACACTCACCTGTGAGAATCCACTAGCCCAGTTGTTCCCCGCTCCTCCGCCGTGTTCAGACAGGTAGATGTTCTCAGGGTTGTACAGGTTGGCGTACGGGGAGTTTAATATGGAGTGAATTACCCTAGGCTCCAGATCCAGAAGAA
This sequence comes from Hyla sarda, assembly GCF_029499605.1. Taxonomy (NCBI): domain Eukaryota; kingdom Metazoa; phylum Chordata; class Amphibia; order Anura; family Hylidae; genus Hyla; species Hyla sarda. The sequence goes on from NC_079200.1 coordinate 18,499,197, forward strand.
CGGCTCGGGGGATATAGTGCTCATCATCCGCCTAGAACAAAGGACATTCAGAATGAGTCAATGTACATATGTAGAAGTGACTATTAGGTCAAGTTCACACTATGGAATTTTTAAGCGCAATTCCAGTTAGAAAAAGACCTAGGAAATTCATATGCTGCACGAGTTCCATTGCGGTCGATGGGATTATGCTGCACAGTGCAGGATTTCTGCGGCTGACAGGTCATTCTTTTGGCAGAATCCACCTGGTCATCTATGGGGACCGCGGTGTACATGTGATCCGGAATCAGTCGGCGCTGGCCGCACTCGGAATCTTCAGATGATGATTCCTTAGTGTTAACCTAGCCTCACCAGAAGTGATAACATTTGTTAGGAGAGTAAATCCCATTTACACCTTATGAAATGACATAAGTAGCCGATCCACCAAGAAAATAAATAAAATATTATATATATATATATATATATATATATATATATATATATATATATATATATATATATATATATATAAATTTATTTATACACACACACACCGTATTTTTCGCCCTATAGGACGCACCGGCGAATAAGACGCACCCAATTTATAGGTGCAAAATCTAAAAAAAAAATTTTGATTTTGAACCCAACAGTGGTCTTCAACCTGCGGACCTCCAGATGTTGCAAAACTCCAACTCTCAGCATGGCCGGACAGCCTTTGGCAGGTAAGGTCCCCCCCGGTGTCCTGTAAGCACTAACCCGGCTATTCAGTCGGGCTGTTCGGGAACGCCGCGGCGGTCCCGAACAGCCCGACTGAACAGCCGAGTTAGTGTCACTTTCGCTTCAGACGCAGCGGTCAGCTTTGATCGCCGCATCTGAAGGGTTAATACAGGGCATCACCGCGATCAGTGATGTCCTGTATTAGCCGCGGGTCCCGGCCGTTGATGGCCGCAGGGACCGCCGCGATAGGTGTGTATTCGCCGTATAAGACGCACCGACTTTCCCCCCCCCAGTTTTGGGGAAGAAAAAGTGCTTCTTATACGGCGAAAAATACAGTATGTGTGTGTATATATACACACATACTGTATTTTTCGCCGTATAAGAAGCACTTTTTCTTCCCCAAAACACATATATATATATATATATATATATCTCTATCTATCTATCTCTCTCCACACACATATGAACAATTTTGTTAGTTATCAGTATCGGCATCTAACCTTGCCCTTAATGCGTCTTGCCCGTGACACCCGGGCCTGGAGAACGGTGCTTCTGGCTGCTTTTTTTTTCATCTCCCACACAGCCACGGCAGCCCTGTAAGAGTACCGCAGTGGCTGCCTGGGAGAGGCGCTTTGAACTTCGGCGTGGCGCTGCTGCGCTTAGACATTCGGGCGGGCGCTGCTGCGCCCACCGCCCTGCCGCCTGTCCTTAGCGCACAGAGCATCGGTATTGGCTCTAGAAATAAAAAAAAATAAAAAATAAATATTGGTTGATCCCTAATATATATGAAAATAATATATTAACTTTTTTTATTTAAATGTCCTGGGATCTTAAGTCCCAGGACATCAGGGCATACCTTTACGCCCTGGGTCCTTCAGGGGTTAACCCCTTAAGGACTAAGCCCATTTTCACCTTAAGGATATATTATATTATATTATATATATATATATATATATATTTCCAAATGGCGGAGGACAGCACAACCACTGTAAGTCTTGCGATAGTAATCCGGGTGCAATAGGTAAAAAACGTGGTCCCAGTCGCAGACCACATCCATAAATTCCAACAATAAGTCCAGCAGCACTCACGGGATCAAGTAAAAAACACAACAGTGTTTATTAAACCATGTTCAAATGCCATTTGAACATGGTTTAATAAACACTGTTGTGTTTTTTACTTGATCCCGTGAGTGCTGCTGGACTTATTGTTGATATAGAGATATATAGATATAGATATAGATATACACACACACATATTTATATATATACATATACACACATATACATACATACATATATACACACACACATACATACATACACACACACATACATATTTATATATATACATACATATTAAAAAATGATATCCTGACCTACAATGGCCCCGACATACGATCATTTCAACATACGATGCTTTTGTATGTCGGGGCCATTGCATAAACGGCTATCCGGCAGCGCAGACTGCTTCAGCTGCCACCGGACAGGCGTTTAATGTGCCTCGTGTGCTCAGGTGACCGTCACTCGCCTGTCCTCGACATTCCGGACCGTCCTCTACAACCCCTCGCATGCCGATACAGCCAAAGGCTGTCCAGGCATGCTGGGAGTTGTAGTTTAGCAACATCTGGAGGCACCCTGGTTGGGAAACACTGACGTAATCATTACAGTGTCCGTCATCACACATCATTATAAAGCAGATATGCCATTCAGGAGCACGGAAAAGCCAGGGGAAACATTTTTTAACCTGGCTTATCTATTCTCCTGAATGGTATTTCTGCACTTTTAGGCATTATAGATAAGTCATGCCATTATGTGTGTACGGGGCATTATGTACTTGAGTCAGACAGTATATGGTGGCATCTTCAAGTGTTACATAGGAGTAAGTACAGTACCCTGCATGTCATAATCATTGCCCAAGGCACTGGTGGGCTCTATATGAAGTACAGTCAAGCAGTATATGGTACCTTCTTAAAATGGGGTACTCCGGTGGAAATTATTATTATTATTATTATCATTTTTTTTTTTAAATAAGCTGGTGCCAGAAAGTTCAACAGATTTGTAAATTCCTTCTATTAAAAAAAATCTTAATCCTTCCAGTACTTATTAGCAACTGTCCCCTGCATCGCCCCAGTTTGCTCTGTAGTGATGAGGGCGGGGTGCCGCTGCAGAGATCGTGGGGGTCCCCAGTGATCAGACATCTTATCCCCTAAGCTTTGGATAGGGGGATAAGATGTCTGGGGCAGAGGACCCCTTTAATACCACCCGCAAGTTTTTCTAACGGGTCGTGTGGGATCCCAATCTTCTAACACACTGGTAAATGTTGGGAACAGCTGTAAAATACTAAGTCCATATAAGGACAGAGGTCGGTGCTCATAATTTATTCATGCCTGGAATTGTAAGAGGAGATTTTCCTCCAGACTGTCCGTCCGGAATTATATGGTCAGAAAATACTGATGCTACATTGACATCATATATACAAGAATGAATCAATCAATCAATGAATGAATGGTTGTAACAATTTACCATACGTGTTCAGTAAAGAACATTTTATTGCCTGAAGCCTGATACAAGTCCTCACGATTAGTCCTGAGAAAATTTACAGTAAGGGTACATTCCCACACGGCGTATTTTGCTGCGTATTTGCTGCGTATTTGGTGCTGTGTATTTTCCTACCCATTGACTTCAACAGAGAAAATAAAATACGCAGCAGCAAATACGCAGCAAATACGCCGTGTGGGAATGTACCCTAAATGCGGCAAATCTCAAAAAGGTGGCTCAGCTGTTGGTTGAAAAGTCTAAGATTACCGTCTTAAAGGGGCACTCCGCTGCTCAGTGTTTGGAACAAACTGTTCCAAACACTGGCGCTTGTGACGTCATAGCCCCGCCCCCTCATGACATCACACCCCCTCAATGCAAGTCTATGGGAGGGGGCGTGAATACAGTCACACCCCCACCCATAGACTTGCACTGAGGGGGTGGGGAGTGTGATGTCACAAGGGGGCGGAACTATGACGTCACAAGCTCCCGGCGCCGACTTTTTGTTCCAAATGCAGAGCAGCGGAGTGCCCCTTTAAGTTGTTCTTTTCAGACTGACCACAGTGTTCTCTGCTGACCCCTCTGTCCATGTCAGGAACTGTCCAGAGCAGGAGCAAATCCCCACAGCAAACCTCTCCTGCTCTGGACAGTTCCTGACATGGACAGAGGTGGCAGCAGAGAGCACTGTGGTCAGACTGGAAAGAACTACACAACTTGCTGTAGAGCATAAAGCAGCTGATAAGTACTGGAAGGATTAAGATTTTTTTAATAGAAGTAATTTACAAATCTGTATACCTTTCTGGCACCAGATGATTTAAAGAAAAAACCAGAGTACCCCTTTAAAGGAGAACTATGGCAAAAATGTACTTCTCCCCTACCCACAGATGGCACAGCTCACCTGGTAGAAGAATACATCTTTCCGGTCTGTGCCTTCGGTAGCAAACTCTTCCACAATCCCTTCGGGGCTGATGCCATGTTCGGCACAAAGCTGCTTCCAGAACTCGAACCCAACTGTACGAGACAAGAAAGAGGACGGTTACCCATCTTGGAGATACAATTTCAAAACTGCTTTGCATAAATACATTTTTTCCAGGTCACTTTCTAGACCAGTGCTCTTCAAACTTCAACTCCCAGTATGTCTGTCCGGGCATGCTGGAAGTTGTAGTTTTGCAACAGCTGGAGGGCCATAGTTTGGAGATCACTGGTCTAGACTGAAACAAAGTCAAAGCTTTGGTTTGCCATGAAATTACCCTGTGCATGCATTGCCAATAGGTGCCCAATTCTGCCATCCAATTATATATTTCCAGACCTGTAACTTTTCAGCTGTTGGGGGAAAAAAAAAAAAAAAAAAGCTCCCATCATGCCCTGAGGAGTAGAAGTGGTCAGAGAAGAGCAATCTTTTAAAAGGGAATAAAGACTAAACAAAAAGATCAGGGCAGTGCAAGTTAAATTTTATTTATATTATATCTATATATGTAATTTTTATAATACAGTGACCCCCCCGACATACGATCATTTCAACATACAATGGCCTCATCAACATACGATGCTTTTGTATGTCGGGGCCATCGCATAAACGGCTATCCGGCAGCGCAGACTGCTTCAGCTACCACCGGATAGCCGTTTACGGTGCCCCGTGTGGTCCGCTGACGATCACTTACCTGTCCTCGGGGCTCCGGCGCGTCCTCTTGGGGATCCCCTGCATCGTCGGCGCTCTCCATTGTCGTCATCACGTCGCTGCGCACGCCGTCCCGTCATCCAATAGGAGCAGCGTGCGTAGCGACGTGATGGCGGCGACGGAGAGCGAGGATGCCGGGGAAGTAGAGGCCTTGTCGGAGCGTCGGGGACACCACGGGGATGCAGCGACAGCGATGGACGGCGACATCCCGGGCAGCGGTGACGGTCGGGAGCGGCGGGGACAGATGAGTATAACCTCCAATACCAGTGGTCTTCAACTGCGGACCTCCAGATGTTGCTAAACTACAACTCCCAGCATGCCCGGACAGCCGTTGGCTGTCCGGGCATGCTGGGTGTTGTAGTTTTGCAACATCTGGAGGTCCGCAGGTTGTAGACCACTGTCCTATACTTTACATTGCACGGATCCCTCAACATGCGATGGTTTCAACAAACGATGGTCCATTTGGAACGGATTACCATCGTATGTTGAGGGACCACTGTATACATTTATTTTTAATAAACGTAAGCCCCTCCCTTCATTAAAAAAAATCAAAAAAAAAATCAAAAAAAAAATCTAAAAAAAAAATCTAAAAAAAAAATCTCCCTTGTCCACCTTAATAAAAAAAAAAATATATAAAAAAAAATAAAAAGCGTTAAGAGGGGTCAGAAGAGGAGAATTTTGAAAGGAGTATTCCATGAAAAAACATTTTCATATCAGCTGGCTCCAGAAAGTTAAACAGATTTTTCCGAAAATGACATTTTTAAAACGTATTCATTTTCGTGCATGTAGTTATGATTTTTTCCAGAAGTGCGACAAAATCAAACCTATATAAGTAGGGGATCATTTTAATCGTATGTACCTACAGAATAAAGATAAGGTGTCATTATTCGTAGAAACGGAAGCCCCCAAAAAGTACAAAATGGCACTTTTTCAATTTTGTCGCACAATGATTTCCCCCCCCCCCCCCCCCCGTTATGCTGTCCATTTTCGGGTAAAATTACTGATGTCACTGCAAAGTAGAATTGGTGGCGCAAAAAATTAGCCCTCATACCGGTCCGTACGTGGAAAAATAAAAAAGTTATAGGGGTCAGAAGATGACAATTTTAAACATAGAAATTTTCCTGCATGTACCGTTTTTAGGACGCACCGGCGTATAAGACGCACCCAATTTATAGGTGCAAAATCTAAAAAAAAATAAGAGATTTTGAACCCAATAGTGGTCTTCAACCTGCGGACCTCCAGATGTTGCAAAACTACAACTCCCAGCATGCCCGGACAGCCAACGGCTGTCCGGGCATGCTGGGAGTTGTAGTTTTGCAACATCTGCAGGTCCGCAGATTGAAGACCACTGCATAGGAGGTAATACTCACGTGTCCCCGCCGCTCCGGACCCGTCACCGCTGCCCTGGATGTTGCTCCATCGCTGTCGCCGTCGCTCCGGAACATCTCTGCTGCCGGACGGGTATCCTTGCTCTCCGTCGCCACCATAACGTTGTTACGCACGCCGACGCACGTACGCGACGACGTGATGACGAGGAAGGAGAGGGCCGGCCGCACAGGGGATCCCTGAACGGAGAAGTCACCGAGGAGGTAGGTAAGGTCCCTCCCGGTGTCCTGTAAGCACTAACCCGGCTATTCAGTCGGGCTGTTCGGGACGCCGGGGTGAAATCGCTGAACAGCCGGGTTAGTGTCACTTTCCCTTCAGACGCGGCGGTCAGCTTTGATCGCAGCGTCTGAAGGGTTAATACAGGGCATATTAGTCCTGTATTAGCCGCGGGTCCCGGCCGTTGATGGCCGAAGGGACCGCCGCGATAGGGGTGTATTCACCGTATAAGACGCACCAACTTTTTCCCCCCAGTTTTGGGGGAAGAAAAAGTGCGTCTTATACGGCGAAAAATACGGTAGTTATGATTTTTTTCCAGCAGTACGACAAAATCAAACCTATATAAGTAGGGGATCATTTTTAAAGAGAAGGTGTCATTTTTATCGAAAAATTTACTGTGTAGAAACGGAAGCCGCCAAAATTGCAAAATGGTGTTTTTTTTCTTCAATTTTGTTGCACAATTATTTTTTATTTTTTTTTGTTTCCCGTTTCGCCGTGGATTTTTGGGTAAAATGACTGACGTCACTGCAAAGTAGAATTGGTGGCGCAAAAAATAAGCCACCGTATGGATTTTTAGGTGTAAAATTCAAAAGGGTTAGGATTTTTTTAAAAAAGGTAAAAGGAGGAAAAACGAAAGTGCAAAATCGGAAAAACGCTCGGTCCTTAAAGGGGTACTCCGGTGAAAATATTTTTTCTTTTAAATCAACTGGCTCCGGAAAGTTAAACAGATTTTTACATTACTTCTATTAAAAAAAAAATCTTAATCCTTCCTGTACTTATTAGCTGCTGAATACTACAGAGGAAATTCTTTTCTTTTTGGAATGCTCTCTGATGACATCACGAACACAGTTCTCTCTGCTGACGTTATTATAATAATAATAACACTTTATTTATTGTTGTCCTTGGTGGGATTTGAACCCAAGTCCCCAGCACTGCAAGGCAGCAGTACTAACCACTGAGCCACCATGTTGCCCTTAGCATACATCCGCTACGCACGGTTGCTAAAATGGACAGAGATGTCAGCAGAGAGCACTGTGCTCGTGATGTCAGTGTTCCAAAAAGAAAGGAATTTCCTCTGTAGCATTCAGCGGCTAATAAGTACTGGAAGGATTAAGATTTTTTTTAATAGAAGTAATTTACAAATATGTTTAACTTTCTGCCACCAGTTGATTTAAAAGAAAAAAAAGGTTTTCACCGGAGTACCCCTTTAAGCATACTCATTTTCATGCATAAAGTGTAATCTTTATTTATTTATTTATTTTTAAAGTAATAAAATATAACAAAACCAATTTAAATTGGGTATCGTAAGTGTAAGGACCTACAGAATAAAGTTGCAAAATGGAGATTGCGTCCCCCCCCCCCCCCAATTTAGCCACACAATCTATATATATATATATATATATATTTTAATAATTTTTTGTAAAATGAAAAGGCGTAAAAAAAAATTTAAAAAAAAGGGGTCATCGCGAAAAAGAATTGGTCGCGAATGGGACCCTCGTATAAGTCTGAAGACGGAAATAAAAATAGAAAATAAAAAAGTAATGCGCCTTAAAATGCAAGGAGAGAAAAAAAAAAAACACGAAAGTGCAAAAATGACAAATTGGCTGTGTTTACAAGGGGTTAATTATGTACTAAATATTAAACATTATGTTTACAGGTTGCAAAACTACAACCCCCAGCATGCCCGGACAGCCTACGGCTGTCCGGGCATGCTGGGAGTTGTAGTTTTGCAACAGCTGGAGGTGCCCAGTCCGCAGACCACTGTCTTACCCTTATAATAATACAGCAGATCCCATATCCATATCAAAACGATATCCCGATTATATCACGATACTCACTCTGATTGCCGCACTGGCCGAGCTGCAGCGTGATGATCTCCCGGGGCATGGTGCTGGGTGCTCGCCGTCTTCTCCCGCCTCACCGCCCGCGCTTACTCTCTAACGGCGGCTGACGTCACCGCACGGAACAACAAAGACGTCAGGAGGTCAGGTGACACTCTCAAGTCACGTGACTGCGCGGCATGGGGGGGCGGCCTCTATAACACACCGGGTGGTATATAAGAGGACGGTAGGGGGCGCGCTTGTACTTGTGCGGTCTATGGAAAGCACGTGACTAGCTGGCCGAGACTGTGCAACCAATCACAGCTCAGCTTTCACTTCTCGTATTTCTCTGGTAAAATGAAAGCAGAGCTGTGATTGGTTGCTAATGGGCAACATAGAATCTTACCACAGGATCGCAGCTCAAACCAGGGGCTTTTGTCCAAGCATGTCTGTCCACTTCCAGGAGTATTTATATGCACTCTCAGTGGGAGAGAGCATGCATTGATCACGGCTTCTAGTTTGCGCTGTTTTCTTTCAATACTTGACGGTATACTAAATGGTTAACAGGGTCTCCATTTTTTTGCAACTGGCTGAATTTCTGGCGACATTAACCACTTACAGTATACATTTTTTTAGGGGGGGGGGGAAGGAGCAGGACATTTTTAACATTGGTGTCCCACAGCAAGAGAATGCAAATCCGAACAAGAAATAGAATGGACGGCAACTCACTGTGATCCACGACTTCTTTATTCAACGAGGATGGGTGCAATGACAACCAGGCACAGTATGTAGAGCGGCGTTTCGCGTCACACGCTTCTCGGTAAGCCGGAAAAAGCGTGTAACGCGAAACGTCGCTGCTCTACATACCGTGCCTGTTTGTAATTGCACCCATCCTCGTTGACTATAGAATGACAAACAGGCACAGTATGTAGAGCGACGATTTGCGTCACACACTTCTTCCGGCTCACTGAGTAAGCCGGAAGAAACGTGTGATGCGAAACGTCGCTCTACATACCGTGCCTGTTTGTCATTGCACCCATCCTCGTTGAATAAAGAATGACAAACAGGCACAGTATGTAGAGCGACGTTTCGGTTCACACGCTTGTTTCGGCTCACTCGGTGAGCCGGAAGAAGCGTGTAACGCGAAACGTCGCTCTACATACTGTGCCTGTTTGTCATTGTCATTCTTTATTCAACGAGGATGGGTGCAATGACAATCAGGCACAGTATGTAGAGCGCCGTTTCGCGTCACACGCTTCTTCCGGTTCACTCGGTGAGCCGGAAGAAGCGTGTAACTCGAAACGTTGCTCTACGTACTGTGCCTGTTTGTCATTGCACCCATCCTTGTTGACTAAAGAATGACAAACAGGCACAGTATGTAGAGCGACGTTTCGGTTCACACGCTTGTTTCGGCTCACTCGGTGAGCCGGAAGAAGCGTGTAACGCGAAACGTTGCTCTACATACTGTGCCTGTTTGTCATTGTCATTCTTTATTCAACGAGGATGGGTGCAATGACAATCAGGCACAGTATGTAGAGTGCCGTTTCGCGTCACACGCTTCTTCTGGCTCACCGAGTGAACCGGAAGAAGCGTGTAACTCGAAACGTCGCTCTACGTACTGTGCCTGTTTGTCATTGCACCCATCCTTGTTGACTAAAGAATGACAAACAGGCACAGTATGTAGAGCGACGTTTCGGTTCACACGCTTGTTTCGGCTCACTCGGTGAGCCGGAAGAAGCGTGTAACGCGAAACGTTGCTCTACATACTGTGCCTGTTTGTCATTGTCATTCTTTATTCAACGAGGATGGGTGCAATGACAATCAGGCACAGTATGTAGAGTGCCGTTTCGCGTCACACGCTTCTTCCGGTTCACTCGGTGAGCCGGAAGAAGCGTGTAACTCGAAACGTCGCTCTACGTACTGTGCCTGTTTGTCATTGCACCCATCCTCGTTGACTAAAGAATGACAAACAGGCACAGTATGTAGAGCGACGTTTCGCATTACACGCTTCTTCCAGCTCACTCAGTGAGCCAGAAGGAACATGTAACACGAAACGTCGCTCTACATACTGTGCCTGTTTGTCATTGCACCCATCCTCGTTGACTAAAGAATGACAAGCAGGCACAGTATGTAGAGCGACGTGTCGCGCTACACGCTTCTTCCGGTTCACTCAGTGAGCCGGAAGAAGCATGCAACACGAAACGTCGCTCTACATACTGTGCCTGCTTGTCATTGCACCCATCCTCATTGAATATAGAATGACAAACAGGCACAGTATGTAGAACGACGTTTCGCTTCACACGCTTCTTCCGGCTCACTCGGTGAGCCGGAAGAAGCATGTAACGCGAAACGTCGCTCTATGTACTGTGCCTGTTTGTTATTGCACCCATCCTCTTTGAATTAAGAATGACAAACAGGCACAGTATGTAGAGTGACGTTACACGCTTCTTCCGGCTCACTCAGTGAGCCGGAAGAAGCGTGTAACGCGAAACGTCGCTCTACATACTGTGCCTGTTTGTCATTGCACCCATCCTCGTTGAATAAAGAATGACAAAAAGGCACAGTATGTAGAGCGAGGTTTCTCGTTACATGCTTCTTCCGGTTCACTCGGTGAGCCGGAAGAAGTATGTAACTCGAAAAGTTGCTCTATGTACTGTGCCTGTTTGTTATTGCACCCATCCTCTTTGAATTAAGAATGACAAACAGGCACAGTATGTAGAGTGACGTTACACGCTTCTTCCGGCTCACTCAGTGAGCCGGAAGAAGCGTGTAACTCGAAACGTCGCTCTACGTACTGTGCCTGTTTGTCATTACACCCATCCTCGTTGACTAAAGAATGACAAACAGGCACAGTATGTAGAGCGACGTTTCGCATTACACGCTTCTTCCAGCTCACTCGGTGAGCCAGAAGGAACATGTAACACGAAACGTCGCTCTACATACTGTGCCTGTTTGTCATTGCACCCATCCTCGTTGACTAAAGAATGACAAACAGGTACAGTATGTAGAGCGACGTGTTGCGCTACACGCTTCTTCCGGTTCACTCAGTGAGCTGGAAGAAGCATGTAACGCGAAACGTCGCTCTACATACTGTGCCTGCTTGTCATTGCACCCATCCTCATTGAATATAGAATGACAAACAGGCACAGTATGTAGAGCGACGTTTCGCTTCACACATTTCTTCCGGCTCACTCGGTGAGCCGGAAGAAGCGTGTAACGCGAAACGTTGCTCTACATACTGTGCCTGTTTGTCATTGTCATTCTTTATTCAACGAGGATGGGTGCAATGACAATCAGGCACAGTATGTAGAGTGCCGTTTCGCGTCACACGCTTCTTCTGGCTCACCGAGTGAACCGGAAGAAGCGTGTAACTCGAAACGTCGCTCTACGTACTGTGCCTGTTTGTCATTGCACCCATCCTTGTTGACTAAAGAATGACAAACAGGCACAGTATGTAGAGCGACGTTTCGGTTCACACGCTTGTTTCGGCTCACTCGGTGAGCCGGAAGAAGCGTGTAACGCGAAACGTTGCTCTACATACTGTGCCTGTTTGTCATTGTCATTCTTTATTCAACGAGGATGGGTGCAATGACAATCAGGCACAGTATGTAGAGTGCCGTTTCGCGTCACACGCTTCTTCCGGTTCACTCGGTGAGCCGGAAGAAGCGTGTAACTCGAAACGTCGCTCTACGTACTGTGCCTGTTTGTCATTGCACCCATCCTCGTTGACTAAAGAATGACAAACAGGCACAGTATGTAGAGCGACGTTTCGCATTACACGCTTCTTCCAGCTCACTCAGTGAGCCAGAAGGAACATGTAACACGAAACGTCGCTCTACATACTGTGCCTGTTTGTCATTGCACCCATCCTCGTTGACTAAAGAATGACAAGCAGGCACAGTATGTAGAGCGACGTGTCGCGCTACACGCTTCTTCCGGTTCACTCAGTGAGCCGGAAGAAGCATGCAACGCGAAACGTCGCTCTACATACTGTGCCTGCTTGTCATTGCACCCATCCTCATTGAATATAGAATGACAAACAGGCACAGTATGTAGAACGACGTTTCGCTTCACACGCTTCTTCCGGCTCACTCGGTGAGCCGGAAGAAGCATGTAACGCGAAACGTCGCTCTATGTACTGTGCCTGTTTGTTATTGCACCCATCCTCTTTGAATTAAGAATGACAAACAGGCACAGTATGTAGAGTGACGTTACACGCTTCTTCCGGCTCACTCAGTGAGCCGGAAGAAGCGTGTAACGCGAAACGTCGCTCTACATACTGTGCCTGTTTGTCATTGCACCCATCCTCGTTGAATAAAGAATGACAAAAAGGCACAGTATGTAGAGCGAGGTTTCTCGTTACATGCTTCTTCCGGTTCACTCGGTGAGCCGGAAGAAGTATGTAACTCGAAAATTTGCTCTATGTACTGTGCCTGTTTGTTATTGCACCCATCCTCTTTGAATTAAGAATGACAAACAGGCACAGTATGTAGAGTGACGTTACACGCTTCTTCCGGCTCACTCAGTGAGCCGGAAGAAGCGTGTAACTCGAAACGTCGCTCTACGTACTGTGCCTGTTTGTCATTGCACCCATCCTCGTTGACTAAAGAATGACAAACAGGCACAGTATGTAGAGCGACGTTTCGCATTACACGCTTCTTCCAGCTCACTCGGTGAGCCAGAAGGAACATGTAACACGAAACGTCGCTCTACATACTGTGCCTGTTTGTCATTGCACCCATCCTCGTTGACTAAAGAATGACAAACAGGTACAGTATGTAGAGCGACGTGTCGCGCTACACGCTTCTTCCGGTTCACTCAGTGAGCTGGAAGAAGCATGTAACGCGAAACGTCGCTCTACATACTGTGCCTGCTTGTCATTGCACCCATCCTCATTGAATATAGAATGACAAACAGGCACAGTATGTAGAGCGACGTTTCGCTTCACACATTTCTTCCGGCTCACTCGGTGAGCCGGAAGAAGCGTGTAACGCGAAACGTCGCTCTATGTACTGTGCCTGTTTGTTATTGCACCCATCCTCTTTGAATTAAGAATGACAAACAGGCACAGTATGTAGAGTGACGTTACACGCTTCTTCCGGCTCACTCAGTGAGCCGGAAGAAGCGTGTAACGCGAAACGTCGCTCTACATACTGTGCCTGTTTGTCATTGCACCCATCCTCGTTGAATAAAGAATGACAAAAAGGCACAGTATGTAGAGCGACGTTTCTCGTTACATGCTTCTTCCGGTTCACTCGGTGAGCCGGAAGAAGCATGTAACTCGAAAAGTTGCTCTATGTACTGTGCCTGTTTGTCATTGCTCCCATCTTCGTTGACTAAAGAATGACAAACAGGCACAGTATGTAGAGCGACGTTTTGCATTACACGCTTCTTCCGGCTCACTCGGTGAGCCGGAAGGAACATGTAACACGAAACGTCGCTCTACATACTGTGCCTGCTTGTCATTGCACCCATCCTCATTGAATAAAGAATGACAAACAGGCACAGTATGTAGAGCGACGTTTCGCTTCACACGCTTCTTCTGGCTCACCCGGTGAGCCGGAAGAAGCGTGTAACGTGAAACGTCGCTCTACATACTGTGCCTGGTTGTCATTGCACCCATCCTCGTTGAATAAAGAATGACAAACAGGCACAGTATGTAAAGCGACGTTTCGCGTTACACGCTTCCTCCGGCTCACTCAGTGAGCCAGAAGAAGCATGTAACACAAAACGTCGCTCTACATACTGTGCCTGCTTGTCATTGCACCCATCCTCGTTGAATAAAGAATGACAAACAGGCACAGTATGTAGAGCGACGATTCTCGTTACATGCTTCTTCCGGTTCATACGGTGAGCCGGAAGAAGCATGTGACCCGAAACGTCGCTCTACATACTTTGCCTGTTTGTCATTGCATCCATCCTCGTTGAATAAAGAATGACAAACAGACACAGTATGTAGAGCGATGTTTCGCGTTACACGCTTCTTCCGGCTCACTCAGTGAGCTGGAAGAAGCGTGTAACACGAAACGTCGCTCTACATACTATGCCTGGTTGTCATTGCACCCATCCTCATTGAATAAAGAAGTTGTGGATCACAGTGAGTTGCCGCCCATTCTATTTCTTACGTTCAGAAATATATCAGTCATGGCTGTTGGGGGCGGAGAAGCTGCTTGGGACCACCCTGATGACTCTAGGTTCAAGCAGCATGAAAGTGAAGACAGGTTCCTTTTAAGTGACCCTTGATGTGATCTAAGTTTGCAATTTACTGTATCAATCAAAATATTATTACAGATAGTACTTTAGTACCCCTTTGTTAGTACACTCTAACACTATGTCTATGGTACTATATATTGTGTTTCAGTGTGTTTCTGCATTACTTGTTACTTTTCAACAATGAACCGGCTTCAGCGTAAATCAAAAAGACCTTCACAACCTGGCACAGTATTTGGAATGGCCTCTTTTGAGATGATAGAAGATATTCTTGTTTGCTTGGCGAATGACAATGAGAATACTCTAGAGCGCCTATCGGAGCATGCAGGCTCATTCAAACAACCAAAAGTGATCGGTAAGTACCGGTACTTAGGTAAGGACTGGTATACACTGGCGCATAGTGTCCATGGTCACTGGAGTTATCAGATGCCTCACTTTAGCAAATCCATTCTGAAATACCTGTTTAGGCCACATTGTGGAGGACTTGGGTTGCAAAATTGGGCACAAAAGCTATCAATTATTAAAGGGGTACTCCGTTGCCCCAGCATTCAGAACATTTTGTTCCGAAAGCTTGGAGCGGGCAGCGGGGGTCGTGACGTCATGGCCCCCACCGCCCGCACCCAGCATTCTGAACAAATGCCAGGTGCTGAACAGAGATCGCGGGGGTCCCAGCTCCAGGACCCCCGTGATCAGACATCTTATCCCCTATTCTTTGGATAGGGGATAAGATGTCTAGGGGCGGAGTACCCCTTTAACAGTCCAATCCAGGAGTTTGGGGTCTTCAAAATCTGCTATGAAAATTTGTGGCGGATTTCACCCCAATAGTGAAATCCTTTGTCAACATCAACATGTAAGGAAGCATTCACATCATACTTTGTGCCTCTAGCGCACACATCTGTCAAAAGTTCAAAATCGGCTGCCAAAAAATTTCCGCGCTCGGATCGGCACAGACCCCATTTAATCAAATGACCCAAAAAGAGTTACCTAGTGACTCTGTTCGGGTCATTTTCTGACCGACTTTTGGCTCAGACTGAAAAAAAAAATGCAACAAACCCCATTTTCTAGTTCGGGCCAAAAGTTGCATACGGTTGGAAAATGACCCAAGCAGAGTCACCAGGTAACCCCGTTCAAGGGGATCTGTCTCTAGTCCAAGCAGAGATACGTCGGCAGCTGATTTTGAGCTTCTCCTGACGAATCTGTGCCATGGAGGCTCAAAAAGTGATGTGACTGTGCAGATTTGGACTAGAAAATTATGGCAGAAAAAGTCTGCTATGTTTGGTCTTACCCTTCTGGAATTATATTGGGCCGGGGACCTTTATTTAAGATTTATACCTTTAATGACTATTATGATTATTATTACAGAAATGGTCTTCCTATTGTCAGAACACTGGAGTCAGGACAACTCCACTAAATACCAGGCAGTGGAATTATTAGACAGGTACAGGTATTTATTAATATACTGTATATATATATGTATATATATATATTTATTTTTATATATATATATATATATATATATATATATATATATATATATGAAAAAAGAAGCTTGCACTCACCGCACCTGTAGACTTATTCATACGGTCAGTTCCGGCAGGGAGACTTCATTGATGCGGGGTGCTCAGAGGCAAACAGCCGTTTTCGCACAGTAGGTGTGGGCTTCTTCCGGCCTCTGAGCACCCCGCATCAATGAAGTCTCCCTGCCGGAACGGACTGACCGTATGAATAAGTCTACAGGTGCGGTGAGTGCAAGCTTCTTTTTTCATACTGTATTTGGCATATCAGCTCTAGCTATTTCATGCTTAGCACCCCGTAGTAGTACTTTTTTCCAGTTACCGGCTGCTGTCCTGTTCGTTGGGATTAATGTCTTCCCTGGCTACACATATGGAGCAGTCTGATTGTGCCCTCTGATTTGATCTTTGTTACTTTGTATATATATATATATATATATATATACATATAAAATCCAAAAATAAGCAGCACATCAAGAAAAATGAGGGTCTGTAGGTAGGGTGCACGCATGCTGGAGCCACGGTCCTCTGGTTCCTTGGTAATAGTCGTAGTAATATGCAGCACACCAAAATCTAGTGCAAAGTGCTTTTGCAAGCACTTTGCACTAGATTTTGGTGTGCTGCATATTACTACGACTATATATGCATACAGTGATCCTTCAACTTACAATGGCCTCAACATACAATAGTTTCAACATACAATGGTCTTTTTTGGACCATCGTAAGTTGAAACCAGACTCAACATACAATGTACAGACAGTTCAGATCTGTGAAACGTGTCAATGGCTGGAAGAACCAACCAATCAAAATGGGCATTCACTGGTAAAAACCCCTGTAATACTGAAGTGTATGCACTGACTGGTGTCTGGTAGCGCCCCCTACAGTACAGGGAGGTATTACATGTTCTGTAGCCTTTACCTGTACCAGGGTTAGCTGCTCCTTTGGACACCAGGTGAGGGCGACTCCATTACTTTTTATGACATTTGTGTGTACTGTACAGGACCCCGAAGAAGCTCCTGTCCTCTACATAGACCAGTGTTTCCCAAGCAGGGTGGCCCCAACTGTTGCAAAACTACAACTCCCAGCATGCCCGGACAGCCTTTGGCTGTCCGGGCATGCTGGGAGTTGTAGTTTTGCAACAGCTGGAGGCTCCCTGCTTGGGAAACACTGACATAGACCGTGATTTACAGCTCCTAGCCGATCTTTCCTTCTTTTATATGTAAGGATTTTCTTTATCTATATTAGTTATCTACTTATTTTTCTTTCATTCTCACTTTTCTCTATTTTTGGATGACATTTTGGTGCCTTTAGAACCAATTACCAGGTTTCCATAGAGTTATGGTCTCAACATACAATGGTTTCAACATACAATAGTCTTCCCAGAACCAATTAATACTGTAACTTGAGGGACCACTGTACGTGTAAGCCAGGTCCATATAATAGTTTGGAATCAATAGTGCTGGCCAACTTATTCTTTGGTTATATATATATATATATATATATATATATATATATATATATATATATTGTGACATGTCAGGTACTGAGTCAGTGCTCTGTTTCAGATTCCTGATCCTACATGTAGAGGAGCTATATAAATCCAGCGCCAAAGGCCTTAATAGTATGGAAGTGAAGACGTGGGACTCAATAAAAGCCGAAATATGTGACATGTTCCTGCTCCATTTGGCATCCTGTATTCAGATTACAAGCAAGTTACATTTTCACTATAATGTAAGATATTTGATTAATTAAAGTTGGTTTTCCCAAGATGCGAAAGTAATCCCCTCTTCAGTTGTCCTTGATTCATAGGATTAGGGGGGGGGTCACTGATCACAAGAATAGGGACAGTTATCCGCAGCAGTGCACATTCATTTTCTTTTGGGTTTCCAAACATTGTTGATCACTGAGCTTGTCCTCCACTCCAGGGATCGGTGAGGATCCCAACAGCCAACGCCCCATCAATCATCTAGATATCCTCAGAGCCTACTCACTGCCACTGAGGAGGTGAAATAACACTAAAAAAAGAAGAAACCTGCCATGTGGGTACGGCATTTCCTGTTTCCTTATTGACTCTCCTCCTGCTGACATCTGGCCACACGTTGTTGCCCCACCCAATCCCAAAATAAAAAATAAAAAAATACCATGTCGCAGAAAAGACATTTTGGATTTTTTTTGTGGAGTTTTTGGACAATACCAGGCTGTCTGTAGGTAGGAGCAGATAAATTGTTTTTCCTTATACAGTGACCCCCTCGACCTACGATGGGCCCGACATACGATCATTTCAGCATGCGATGGCCTCTCAGAGGCAGCATCAACATACGATGCTTTTGTATGTCAGGGCCATCGCATAAACGGCTATCCGGCAGCGCAGACTGCTTCAGCTGCCCCCGGATAGCCGTTTACGGTGCCCCGTGTGGTCCGCTGACGATCACTTACCTGTCCTTGGGGCTCCGGCGCGTCCTCTTCGGGATTCCCTGCATCGTCGGCGCTCTCCATCGTCGTCATCACGTCGCTGCGCGCGCCGTCCCGTCATCCAATAGGAGCGGCGTGCGTAGCGACATGATGGCGGCGACGGAGAGCGAGGATGCCGGGGAAGCAGAGGCCTTGCCGGAGCGGCGCGGACACCCCGGGGACGCGGCGACAGCGATGGAAGGCGACATCCCGGGCAGCGGTGACAAGCGGTGACGGTCCGGAGCGGCGGGGACAGGTGAGTATATCCTCCAATACCAGTGGTCTTCAACCTGCGGACCTCCAGATGTTGCAAAACTACAACTCCCAGCATGCCCGGACAGCCGTTGGCTGTCCGGGCATGCTGGGTGTTGTAGTTTTGCAACATCTGGAGGTCCGCAGGTTGTAGACCACTGTCCTATACTTTACATTGCACAGATCCCTCAACATGCGAAGGTTTCAACAAACAATGGTCCGTTTGGAACGGATTACCATCGTATGTTGAGGGGACCACTTTAGTTTCCTTTCTGTTTTATTTCCTGGTAAAGAGGTCTTTGTGGTTTTTTGATATTCCTTGATTAGGTTCAGTGAAGTGAGTGTCCTCACTTCTTTGAAAAAGCCAGGGTACGCTGGCGAAACGTTAGCAGGAGGGGCTATAATGTTTTTATAAAACGGCATCCTAGTGACACAAGAGTAATACTGTAATTGGGTGGGAGTTCTTTCTAGTCAGTGGTGGCAGCACTGTCTGTAAGAACTAGATTTTCCCACAGTGACACTGGTCACAAAGCACATTGAAAGTATTGATCTATTTGTAGTCACAGAGTGGATGACCGGACTTTTTAACATTTTTTCACTATGGCACCAAAAAGCACAATTTATAATTGTCACGATGCCGGCTGGCAGGTAGTGGATCCTCTGTGCCAGAGAGGGATTGGCGTGGACCGTGCTAGTGGACCGGTTCTAAGCCACTACTGGTTTTCACCAGAGCCCGCCGCAAAGCGGGATGGTCTTGCTGCGGCGGTAGTGACCAGGTCGTATCCACTAGCAACGGCTCACCTCTCTGGCTGCTGAAGATAGGCGCGGTACAAGGGAGTAGGCAAAAGCAAGGTCGGACGTAGCAGAAGGTCGGGGCAGGCAGCAAGGATCGTAGTCAGGGGCAACGGCAGAAGGTCTGGAAACACAGGCAAGGAACACACAAGGAACGCTTTCACTGGCACTAAGGCAACAAGATCCGGCAAGGGAGTGCAGGGGAAGTGAGGTGATATAGGGAAGTGCACAGGTGAACACACTAATTGGAACCACTGCGCCAATCAGCGGCGCAGTGGCCCTTTAAATCGCAGAGACCCGGCGCGCGCGCGCCCTAGGGAGCGGGGCCGCGCGCGCCGGGACAGAACAGACGGAGAGCGAGTCAGGTAGGGGAGCCGGGGTGCGCATCGCGAGCGGGCGCTACCCGCATCGCGAATCGCATCCCGGCTGGCAGCGGAATCGCAGCGCCCCGGGTCAGAGGACGTGACCGGAGCGCTGCCGCGGGGAGAGTGAAGCGAGCGCTCCGGGGAGGAGCGGGGACCCGGAGCGCTCGGCGTAACAGTACCCCCCCCCTTGGGTCTCCCCCTCTTCTTAGAGCCTGAGAACCTGAGGAGCAGACTTTTGTCTAGGATGTTGTCCTCAGGTTCCCAGGATCTCTCTTCAGGACCACAACCCTCCCAGTCCACTAAAAAAAAATTTTTCCCTCTGACCTTTTTGGCAGCTAAAATTTCTTTGACCGAGAAGATGTCCGAGGAGCCGGAAACAGGAGTGGGAGGAACAGATTTGGGAGAAAAACGGTTGAGGATGAGTGGTTTGAGAAGAGAGACGTGAAAGGCATTAGGGATACGAAGAGAGGGAGGAAGAAGAAGTTTATAAGAGACAGGATTAATTTGACACAAAATTTTGAAAGGACCAAGATAGCGTGGTCCCAACTTGTAGCTAGGGACACGGAAGCGGACATATTTAGCGGAGAGCCATACCTTGTCTCCAGGGGAAAAAACGGGGGGAGCTCTTCTTTTCTTATCCGCGAACTTCTTCATGCGTGATGAAGCCTGTAAGAGAGAATTTTGGGTCTCTCTCCATATGATGGAAAGGTCACGAGAAATTTCATCCACAGCGGGCAGACCAGAGGGCAAGGGAGTAGGGAGGGGGGAAGAGGGTGACGGCCGTACACCACGAAAAATGGGGATTTGGAGGAAGACTCAGAGACCCTGAAGTTATACGAGAATTCGGCCCATGGGAGGAGATCTGCCCAGTCATCCTGGCGGGAGGAAACAAAATGTCGCAAATAATCACCCAAGATCTGGTTAATCCTTTCTACTTGTCCATTGGACTGGGGATGATATGCAGAAGAAAAATTTAATTTAATCTTGAGTTGTTTACAGAGAGCCCTCCAGAATTTAGACACGAATTGGACGCCTCTATCCGAGACAATCTGCGTAGGCAACCCGTGAAGACGAAAAATGTGTACAAAAAATTGTTTAGCCAACTGAGGCGCAGAAGGAAGACCAGGAAGAGGGATGAAATGTGCCATTTTGGAGAATCGATCAACGACCACCCAAATAACAGTGTTGCCACGGGAAGGGGGTAAATCAGTAATAAAATCCATACCAATCAGAGACCAAGGCTGTTCGGGGACAGGCAGAGGATGAAGAAAACCAGCGGGCTTCTGGCGAGGAGTCTTATCCCGGGCACAGATAGTGCAGGCTCGCACAAAGTCCACAACATCCGTCTCCAGAGTCGGCCACCAATAGAAGCGGGAGATGAGTTGCACAGATTTCTTGATACCCGCATGACCTGCGAGATGGGAGGAGTGACCCCATTTGAGGATTCCGAGGCGTTGGCGAGGAGAAACAAAGGTCTTTCCTGGAGGAGTCTGCCTGATGGAGGCAGGAGAAGTGGAGATCAGGCAGTCAGGTGGAATGATGTGTTGCGGAGAGAGTTCAACTTCTGAGGCATCCGAGGAACGAGAGAGAGCCCTAATGTTCTTATCGGCAGGACGAAAGTGAATCTCAAAATTAAATCGGGCAAAGAACAGAGACCACCGGGCCTGGCGAGGATTCAGCCGTTGGGCAGACTGGAGGTAGGAGAGGTTCTTGTGGTCGGTGTAGATAATAACAGGAGAACTTGATCCCTCCAGCAGATGCCTCCATTCCTCAAGTGCTAATTTAATGGCTAGAAGCTCTCGATCCCCGATGGAGTAGTTCCTCTCCGCTGGAGAGAAGGTCCTAGAGAAAAAACCACAAGTGACAGCATGCCCGGAAGAGTTTTTTTGTAGAAGAACAGCTCCAGCTCCCACTGAGGAGGCATCAACCTCCAATAGGAAGGGTTTGGAAGGGTCAGGTCTGGAGAGGACGGGAGCCGAAGAAAAGGCAGACTTGAGTCGTTTAAAGGCGTCTTCTGCTTGAGGAGGCCAGGACTTGGGATCAGCATTTTTTTTGGTTAAAGCCACGATAGGAGCCACAATGGTAGAAAAATGTGGAATAAATTGCCTGTAATAATTGGCGAACCCCAAAAAGCGTTGGATAGCACGGAGTCCGGAGGGGCGTGGCCAATCTAAGACGGCAGAGAGTTTGTCTGGATCCATCTGTAGTCCCTGGCCAGAGACCAAATATCCTAGAAAAGGAAGAGATTGGCATTCAAACAGACATTTCTCAATTTTGGCATAGAGTTGGTTGTCACGAAGTCTCTGAAGAACCATACGGACATGCTGGCGGTGTTCTTCTAGATTGGCAGAAAAAATTAGGATATCGTCCAGATATACAACAACACAGGAGTATAACAGATCACGAAAAATTTCATTGACAAAGTCTTGGAAGACGGCAGGGGCGTTGCACAGTCCAAAGGGCATGACCAGATACTCAAAGTGTCCATCTCTGGTGTTAAATGCCGTTTTCCACTCGTCCCCCTCTCTGATGCGGATGAGGTTATAGGCGCCTCTTAAGTCCAATTTAGTGAAGATGTGGGCACCTTGGAGGCGATCAAAGAGTTCAGAGATGAGGGGTAAGGGGTAGCGGTTCTTAACCGTGATTTTATTAAGACCGCGGTAGTCAATGCAAGGACGTAGGGAACCATCTTTTTTGGACACAAAGAAAAATCCGGCTCCGGCAGGAGAGGAGGATTTACGGATAAAGCCCTTTTTTAGATTCTCCTGGACGTATTCGGACATGGCAAGAGTCTCTGGGGCAGAGAGAGGATAAATTCTGCCCCGGGGTGGAGTGGTGCCCGGGAGGAGGTCGATAGGGCAATCATAAGGCCTGTGAGGAGGTAGAGTCTCAGCTTGTTTTTTGCAGAAAACATCCGCGAAGTCCATATAGGCCTTAGGGAGACCGGTTACTGGAGGAACCACAGAGTTACGGCAAGGGTTACTGGGAACCGGTTTTAGACAGTTCTTGGAACAAGAGGACCCCCAACTCTTGATCTCCCCAGTGGACCAATCCAGGGTAGGGGAATGAAGTTGAAGCCAGGGAAGTCCAAGGAGAATTTCCGAGGTGCAATTGGGGAGGACCAAAAGTTCAATCCTCTCATGATGAGATCCGATGCTCATAAGAAGGGGCTCCGTGCGGAAACGTATGGTACAGTCCAATCTTTCATTATTTACACAATTGATGTAGAGGGGTCTGGCGAGACTGGTCACCGGGATGTTGAACCTGTTGACGAGGGAGGCCAAAATAAAATTTCCTGCAGATCCAGAGTCCAAGAAGGCCACTGTAGAGAAGGAGAAGGCAGAGGCAGACATCCGCACAGGCACAGTAAGACGTGGAGAAGCAGAGTAGACATCAAGGACTGTCTCACCTTTGTGCGGAGTCAGCGTACGTCTTTCCAGGCGGGGAGGACGGATAGGACAATCTCTCAGGAAGTGTTCGGTACTAGCACAGTACAGGCAGAGGTTCTCCATACGGCGTCGTGTCCTCTCTTGAGGTGTCAGGCGAGACCGGTCGACCTGCATAGCCTCCACGGCGGGAGGCACAGGAACAGATTGCAGGGGACCAGAGGAGAGAGGAGCCGAGGAGAAGAAACGCCTCGTGCGAACAGAGTCCATATCTTGGCGGAGTTCCTGACGCCTTTCGGAAAAACGCATGTCAATGCGAGTGGCTAGGTGAATAAGTTCATGTAGATTAGCAGGAATTTCTCGTGCGGCCAGAACATCTTTAATGTTGCTGGATAGGCCTTTTTTGAAGGTCGCGCAGAGGGCCTCATTATTCCAGGACAATTCTGAAGCAAGAGTACGGAATTGTACGGCATACTCGCCAACGGAAGAATTACCCTGGACCAGGTTCAACAGGGCAGTCTCAGCAGAAGAGGCTCGGGCAGGTTCCTCAAAGACACTTCGGATTTCCGAGAAGAAGGAGTGTACAGAGGCAGTGACGGGGTCATTGCGGTCCCAGAGCGGTGTGGCCCATGACAGGGCTTTTCCGGACAGAAGGCTGACTACGAAAGCCACCTTAGACCTTTCAGTGGGAAACAGGTCCGACATCATCTCCAGATGCAGGGAACATTGGGAAAGAAAGCCACGGCAAAACTTAGAGTCCCCATCAAATTTATCCGGCAAGGATAAGCGTATCCCAGGAGCGGCCACTCGCTGCGGAGGAGGTGCAGGAGCTGGCGGAGGAGATGACTGCTGAAGCTGTGGTAGTAACTGTTGTAGCATAACGGTCAGTTGAGACAGCTGTTGGCCTTGTTGCGCTATCTGTTGTGACTGCTGGGCGACCACCGTGGTGAGGTCAGCGACAACTGGCAGAGGAACTTCAGCGGGATCCATGGCCGGATCTACTGTCACGATGCCGGCTGGCAGGTAGTGGATCCTCTGTGCCAGAGAGGGATTGGCGTGGACCGTGCTAGTGGACCGGTTCTAAGCCACTACTGGTTTTCACCAGAGCCCGCCGCAAAGCGGGATGGTCTTGCTGCGGCGGTAGTGACCAGGTCGTATCCACTAGCAACGGCTCACCTCTCTGGCTGCTGAAGATAGGCGCGGTAC
The DNA here is from genome assembly GCF_029499605.1 of Hyla sarda. Taxonomy (NCBI): domain Eukaryota; kingdom Metazoa; phylum Chordata; class Amphibia; order Anura; family Hylidae; genus Hyla; species Hyla sarda. The sequence continues at coordinate 18,523,697 of NC_079200.1, forward strand.
AAGGGAGTAGGCAAAAGCAAGGTCGGACGTAGCAGAAGGTCGGGGCAGGCAGCAAGGATCGTAGTCAGGGGCAACGGCAGAAGGTCTGGAAACACAGGCAAGGAACACACAAGGAACGCTTTCACTGGCACTAAGGCAACAAGATCCGGCAAGGGAGTGCAGGGGAAGTGAGGTGATATAGGGAAGTGCACAGGTGAACACACTAATTGGAACCACTGCGCCAATCAGCGGCGCAGTGGCCCTTTAAATCGCAGAGACCCGGCGCGCGCGCGCCCTAGGGAGCGGGGCCGCGCGCGCCGGGACAGAACAGACGGAGAGCGAGTCAGGTAGGGGAGCCGGGGTGCGCATCGCGAGCGGGCGCTACCCGCATCGCGAATCGCATCCCGGCTGGCAGCGGAATCGCAGCGCCCCGGGTCAGAGGACGTGACCGGAGCGCTGCCGCGGGGAGAGTGAAGCGAGCGCTCCGGGGAGGAGCGGGGACCCGGAGCGCTCGGCGTAACAATAATTAAGTAGTTGCAATAAAAGTTAAGTTTTATTAACTTAGTTAAGTGGTCTCTAGTTTAGGGCAGTCCTTGGGGACTTGTCCCTAAAATTGTAATTTTCATTGTTTGGCCCTGAGACACTTAGGAGTATTTGATTGGTTAGGTTCAGTCATGTCAACATAGGAGCAGAAAATAAAATAAAATGATACGTGTATACGTGTGATTTATATTTACCGTCAATTACAGATTATCAACAACCACATGATTCTGCAATTTCTGAGGTCAGCGGGGTATTCTTACAAGAAAGAAGATATTGTGAGATCTGAACTAAGAGTGTTAACAACGCTTCACTTCAGCATAAATATCCACTCTCCTTTTACATACATAGAAATGCTTCTGGAGGTGTTAGGTAAGTGCTGTAACACTGGGTCTGTTACTATTACTACATATTATCATTTAAAGGGGTACTCCGGTGGAAAACTATTTCATTTAAATCAACTGGTGCCAGAAAGTTAAACAGCTTTGTAAATTACTTCTATAAAAAAAAAAAATCTTAATCCTTCCAGTACATATCAGCTGCTGAAGTTGAGTTGTACTTTTCTGTCTGACTACAGTGCTCTCTGCTGACTATCTCTGTCTGTCTCAGGAACTGTCCAGAGTAGGAGCAAATCCCCATGGCAAACCTCTCCTGCCCTGGATAGTTCCTGAGACAGACAGAGGTGTCAGACAGAAAAGAACAACTCAACTTCAGCAGCTCATAAGTACTGGTAGGATTAAGATTTTTTTTATAGAAGTCATTTACAAATCTGTTTAACTTTCTGGAGCCAGTTGATATGAAAAAAATTGTTATTCACTGGAATACCCCTTTAAAAGGAGGCATTCCCATCACCTAGATGAGGCTCCACAGTCCCTCCGGTCTTTTTTGTAACTCATTGACTTTAATGGGAGTTGGCTAAATGTCGGCTACCTGCCAGTTACACTGTTTACTTAAAGGGGTATTCCAGGCAAAACCTTTTTTTATATATATCAACCGGCTCCGGAAAGTTAAACAGATTTGTAAATGACTTCTATAAAAAAATCTTAATCCTTCCAATAGTTATTAGCTTCTGAAGTTTCCTGTCTAACTGCTCAATGATGATGTCACGTCCCGGGAGCTGTGGATGATGGGAGAATATCCCTTGCATGATGGGAGAATATCCCCATAGGAGCTGGACAGCTCCCGGGACGTGAGTCATCAGAGAGCAGTTAGACAGAAAACAACAACTCAACTTCAGAAGCTAATAACTATTGGAAGGATTAAGATTTTTTTAATAGAAGTAATTTACAAATCTGTTTAACTTTCCGGAGCCAGTTGATATATAAAAAAAAGTTTTGGCCTGGAATACCCCTTTAAGGCTACTTGAGGCGAAACACATCTATTGTCTGTCATCTATGGTGTATGGATTTTATTACCTGTCTACAGTGCTTTGACCATCTTTTTTTTAGAGACTGAGCTTTCAGGCTGCTTCTCTGTCAAAAATTATCTATGAATGAGAGGGCAGTAAGAGATTTATCATTGCTTTTAGAGCATTTTTTTTGTCTATGTTTTGGCGCAGTTCAGGCGCAAGCAGCATATTTAGCGACTTTTATGCGCCTTTTGATATAGACAGTTTCACTCTTTTTGCCGACCTGTACAGCTTTTTCTTTTTGACCATGCAGTCGTCACGTATTTATCATTTGCGATTTTTGTCAAAAGTTGTTATTTTGTGCGCAAAGGTACTTTTTTTAGGTGCAAAGCTACACCACCTACCAGTAGGCGCGAGAATCACTTCTACCTTCCACAATTCAACCTTTAACCTCTTGTGGACGACAGCGTCCCACTCCCCTTCTATGACACGTGCTCAGGAGCTGAGCGCGGGTCATAGCTGGGTGGTCCTGGCTGCTATCTGCCACCATGACCCATCTCTAATGCCAGACATCACCAATCACGGTAATGCCAGGCTTTAACCCCTTAGACACCGCAAACAAATTTGATTGTAGCGTCTAAAATGCAAGTAAAAATGTCTCCGCAGCTCTGTGAAAGTAAAAACACCTAACCTGCCAAATTCAGGACGCGGGAAAGTGTCTACTTCCCTCCCTCCCTCTAGAAAAAGTGTATGGCCCTCATTTACTATTGCAAACCCGACATGTTTTGTCGGGTTGTGCGCCAGATTCTGTTGCATTACGCCAGAAATTCTGTCTGGGCCAGATTTTGCGCCAGAATCTGCGCCAGAATTGAAAAAACCCAGACTAACTCTCCATTTTGCGAAGAAAACCCAGAGAAAGGGGCGTGGCAGCCGGGAAAGGGGGCGTGGTCTCCGAAAAGGGGCGTGTTCCCGACATTTTCACAAAAAAACAACATATTTACTAAGGTTTCCACATAAAATGTGGTGGATTTGAGTTGAGGAAAACCCTACAGATCAGAACATGTGTAAAAAAAGCAAAGTGTAGGGAAAGTGCAAAATATAGGGAAACCTTAGTAAATACCGTGGAAAATAAATTGTAGGGAATTAAAACCCACAAAGAAACCTACACAACACTCTTATCTTTATTCTGTAGGTCCATAGGATTACAACGATACCTAAATTATATACCGTCATTTATTTTACTTATTTTTATTTTTTAAATATGACTTTTTGTATGAAAATTAGTATGTTTAAAATTGTCCTCTTCGGACCTGTATAACATTATATTTTTTTTACCGTAAGCGGGGATGTGTAAGGGCTCATTTTTTGCGTCGTGATCTGTAGTTTTTACACTCCTCTCTTAGTAAATAAGAGCTTTTCCCACCACCGCAGAGCTGCACAAAATTCATCATCCTGCTGCACCATCTTGATAAATAAGATGCACGCTAGTCAAACCCACCATCCAAATAAGCGTGGGAAAATTCTCTACCGTAGACATTATTGTTACGGAACACTGCATGAAGGTGAACGCCGCGAGCGCTCCGGGGAGGAGCAGGGACCCGGAGCGCTCGCGGCGTTCACCTTCATGCAGCGCTCCAGTCAGACCCGCTGACCGTGAGCGCTGCATCAGTGTTACTGGTGGGGATGCGACCCGCGTACCGGGACGCGCCCGCTCGCGGCTCGCATCCCAATCCCCTCACCTGTCCTGTCCTCCGTCGGCTCAGTCCCGGCGCGCTCGGCCCTGCTCCCTAGGGCGCGCACGCCGGCTCTCTGCGATTTAAAGGGCCAGCGCGCCACTGATTGGCGCCTGGCCCAATCAGCACTCACACCTGTGTACTCATTATAAAAACCCACTTCCCCTTCCTAGCATCGCCGGATCTTGTTGCCTCAGTGCCAGTGAAAGCGTTTCCTTGTGTGTTCCTAGCTTGTGTTCCAGACCTTCTGCCGTTGCCCCTGACTACGATCCTTGCTGCCTGCCCTGACCTTCTGCTACGTCCGACCTTGCTCTTGCCTAATCCCTTGTACCGCGCCTATCTCAGCCGTCAGTTGGGATTGAGTCGCTATCGGGTGGAACGACCTGAGGGTTACCTGCCGCTGCAAGTCCATCCCGCTTTGCGGCGGGCTCTGGTGAAAACCAGTAACCCCTTAGACTCCGTTCCCCTGGTACAGCCCACGTCATCACCCCACTGACACAGAGGATCCACCACCTGTGTCCTCACAGTATACCCATCCGGATCCTGACAATTATTTGATAAATCTGGGCCAATGTGTAAAATCAAGGACAGGCTGTAGAAGAGAAACTAAGCAAAATTTAATAAAGACAGGCAGAAAATAGATTCTTCTTTTACCATAATAAAGTAGAAAACCACAAGAAGTACAAAAATGCTTTCAACAAGATGATGACCATAGCTTTAATGTTAAGAGTACAGTCGTGTTTCCCCCCCCGCAGGGTATAATGGCTCTTCTTTGAAAATGGTGGATGTGCAGGATATGTGTGTAAAGGTCTTGGATTTGGTTTATTTACTAAGAACCCCTATGTATGAAGCAGTTCTAAAGGCATCTGTGGATCTTTCTACGCCAACTAGTTTGCAAAGGTAAGGATGTAATTCCCCTCTCTCAGCAAATATTAAAGGGAACCTTTCATGCTGCCCGAATAATCAGTCATTGGGGTAGTTACTGGTGGCTTCTCTCTTTCCTACCAGCCTTGATTATGAATCTTTCCCTATACCCAAAAAGGGAGTGACCTATCAATCAAGGATGGTGGGGGCAAGGAGAAGCCACCAGGGACTACGCCAAAAACTGTTGGTTCAGGCAGCATAAATGTGATCACAGGTTCTTTTTAAAGGGGTACTCTGGCCCTAGACATCTTATACCCTATCCAAAAGATAGGGGATAAGATGTCTGACCGCGGGGGTCCCGCTGCTGGGGACCCCCGCAATCTTGCATTCAGCACCCACCTCTTTGAGCTGCACGCCGCGCTGCCAGCTCACAAACTGGCAGTTGCCGAGCATGGGGCCGGAGTATCGTGACGTCACGCCCCGCCCCCCGCTATGCAAGTCTATGGGAGGGGGCGTGATGGCCATCACGCCCCCTCCCATAGACTTGCATAGCGGGGGCCGGCAGTTTGTGAGCTGGCAGCGCGGCGTGCAGCTCAAAGAGGTGGGTGCCGAATGCAAGATTGCGGGGGTCCCCAGCAGCGGAACTCCCGCAATCAGACATCTTATCTCCTATGCTTTGGATAGGGGATAAGATGTCTTAGGGCCGGAGTACCCCTTTAAGGGTAACTGTGTCTTTTCAAGCCTTTTCCCATACAAAATGGAACAAGGTAGTGTGTGCTGTTTATTGTAGTCAATGATTTCTCTACTTACCTTATAATCTTGTCTTGTCTCCACAATGTGTCTTTTTTTAATTCCTTTTATTTGTTATGTCATTTTTCTTTTTCTTATTGAGAATTCATTACATTCTTTGTCTGGTTAGGAGCAAATTTCTCCCAGTGAAAGAAGATCAGATGCTCTTGGCCACAGGAGTTATTTCTGCCAGCACCTTCATAATAAACCGAGACTTGTGGAATGAGGTAACCGACCAATCTTCCCATATTGCCTCTATCTTACAGATATAAAGCAAGATATAAAGCTAGAGCAAGCACTCTCGCATAAAGAGTTCACTACAGGATGGAAACGCGTTAAAGGGGTACTCTGGTGGAAAACTTATTTTTTTTTAAATCAACTGGTGCCAGAAAGTTAAACAGATTTGTAAATTACTTCTATTAAAAAAAATCTTAATCCTTCCAGTACTTATTAGCTGCTGAATACTACAGAGGAAATTCTTTTCTTTTTGGAACACAGAGCTCTCTGCTGACATCTCTGTCCATTTTAGGAACTGTCCAGAGCAGCATATGATTTCTATGGGGATTTTCTCCTACTCGGGACAGTTCTTAAAATGGACAGAGATGTCAGCAGAGAGCACTGTGCTCGTGATGTCAGCAGAGAGCTCTGTGTTCCAATAAGAAAAGAATTTCCTCTGCAGTATTCAGCAGCTAATAAGTACTGGAAGGATTAAGATTTTTTAATAGAAATAATTTACAAATCTGTTTAACTTTCTGGCACCAGTTGATTAAAATTTTTTTTTTCACCGGAGTACCCCTTTAAACATGTGCTTTTACTAATGTACCTACTTTTATACTATTTTCTCCTGCACGGGAGAAGCACCAGCTTGATTTATGCCATTTTAAACATCTTTTGGGGATGTAAACGTTGTCCATTCCACCTAAAAGCATCACTGTCATTTGTGTAAACCTTTGAAACGTACCCGTCAGATCCCACAAAAAAAAAAACTAAACTGTTATTGTTACTCAGTACCTCATCCTGATCATGAACATGTAATTATGTATCTATCACCCACATTTCACAAAAAAATAGCATATTACAGCTGCCTACTGTCTTTTCCATCTTATCAAAGGGAGGGGATGTGTCCCTGTTTTGCCTGTGCTGTGCTGACTCCTCCCCCTTCCTCATTCTGCTGATTCACTGCTCTCAGGAGCAAGGCAGCCCTGCTCTCTAACCCTTTCCTCTCTGGTTTTATGCTGTACACACACACACAAACACACTGATTATTGGAGATTGCCTGCACTCCATAACTTACATCTTCCTATGTCATTCATGTGTATTATCCTTAGGCAGTCCTGTAATGCTGGGACTGGAATAGTTGGAGGTACACTGTTTGGCGTTCACCTGGATGAGACATCTTATCCCCTATCCTTTAGATAGGAAAGAAGATGTCTAGGGGTGGAGTACCCCTTTAAATCTTGTAGATTGTTGGAACTAAATGATACATTTAGGCTTGGTACACACTGTGTAGTTGTATGGAACTTGTCTGATGTTGTGTTCCCCATCAACTTACATGCAAATACAAAATGGAACTCAAAATGGAATTTTTTAAAATTTTCTTAAAGGTGTTGCTCAATGAAAGAAACAGCCTGTGCGTGGTACAAAAAGTATAATAAAGCAACTGACTAATATACTGTTATAAATCATAGTGGACAGATATTCCATTATTAGCTGAGCTGTCTGGCATGTAGCTGTGATGCTCCATCACACTCTCTGAAAACAAGGTTCCTGTCCCTGCTCCCCCTCCTCTCCTGTTCAGTGGAGACCATTGTTGTAAAGAGGGGGAAGCTCATATTACTGTTCTTTAGCTTTTAAGGCAGCAGGAAGCCTTTCTAAGACATAAGACAGCCTGTTCTGATGGAAACTACTGTGACTGAAAAAGGCTTCCTGTTGCCTTAATATTTAATGAGCAGTAATATGAGCTCCCCTATTTACAATGTTCTTGTCCTTTCCCAACAGGAAATGAAAAGGAGTTGGGACAGAAGCTCTGCTTTCAGAGAGTGTGATAGAATGTTACAGCTACAAGCCACACAGCTCAGCTCATATGGAAGATCTGTGCCGTATGGCTAATAACATTATATTAGTAGATTTCTTCATGATACTTTTTGACACCATACACAGGTTTTTTCTTTCACTGAACAACCCCTTTGAGCAGCATTAAGGGGGTTGACCAGTTTTCTAGTATACAAAAGTGTCTATATTTTTGGCGTAACAAAACAATTATAACTTTTCCGCCCATTTACGCCACCAATGTCAGTTTTCAAAAGTGTGGGTGGGTCTTAGTGTAAGAAGATGTGGCTTCCTGCAACCTAGCAGATTTAATATAACTTACGCCAGAATTTGGTTTAAGTAATGTCTGGAATCTACTTCAACTCAAGGCTAGAGTAGATTTTAACGTCTGGTTTGCAAAAGGCATACTTACCTACCCCTGGTCCTCTACAGCTCCTGTTCAGCTCCTTCCTTTACCTTGTTCTTCTTTCTGCTTCCAAGACAAGCACTTGGTGCATGACCGCCGGCTTAGCCTATCACTGGCCACAGTGGTGTCTCAGGTAGTGATTGGCTGGCAGTTTGTGCACTGAGAGTTTGTCTCAGAATCAGGAAGGAGACAGAAAAACAAGGGACCAGAAGGATCCTGTAATACCCCATGGGTGTGGACCCAATACGCCACAAGTGGCAGGCAGAATGGGGCAAACTGACACTAATGACACTAATGATAGCGTCAGACACAGCAAAGCTGAACAGGTGTTTATTAGCTGAGCAGATGCTGTGAAAACAACTAGCAAGGATGGCTGCAGGTTCAGGCTAAAACAAGCTGCAAGTAGACAGGAATAGTGGTATATAGTCTAAGACCATAGTCCAGTAGACAGGCAGGGTCAGGAACACAGGCACAGCAGACAAACTGGATCAGGAACTCAGGTTCAGAAGACAGGGTTCAGGGACCTTATCAATACAGAAAACACAACCTTGCTGAGGCATCAGGAAACAGTTGGAGCTGTTTTTTTTTTATAGGGAATGCCAGGCAGGGATAGGAGGAGGATCCATTAGTAAGTGCACCCTGTCTCTATATGATTCAGCCAGTGCTTGCATGGACCCTAGAGTATAAAGCAGGAACTGCAGCAGGAGACACTCCAGAGCAGCAAGGCCAGGAAGCAGCAGATACATGGCACAGAGGATATTGACTGCTGCTGGTAAGAACTAGGACACATGGTAAGCTGGTGGTTGCCAACCAGCAGCATTACAGATATGAACAGGAACTGCAGGGGATCAGGGTAAGTATGGCTTTTTTTTTTTTTTTTTTTTTACAAAAGCTGGCATAATCTTCTCAGTTAAAGGGGTACTCTGCGGTTCAACGTCCACCCTTCTCAATGCAAGTCTATGGAAGGGGCATCATGCCCCCTCCCATAGACTTGTATTGAGGGGGCGGGCATGATGTCATCAGTGGGCAGGGCCCGTCCCTGGGGCCTGTCCCCTGCACCGCCCGTCATCAGCCTCGGAAAAAACTTAGCTCCGGGCTGCCGAGGTACCGGGCTGTTGCAGGGGGATCACGAGGGTCCCCAGCGGCGGGTCCCCCTAGATCAGACATCTTATCCCCTATCCTTTGGATAGGGGATAAGATGTCTAACAGCAGAGTACCCCTTTAAGATCAGTATGTGAACGGACGGTTTTAATAAATTCATCTCTGGGTGTTTTTGTTGATAGGAAACAATACTGTCACTTTTCTCTGAAAATAAAGTTGCATTAAAGCAATCTTTTAAAAGATCCCGAAGTTTGCCAAATTGCGCGGTCAGAAACCTTAACCCACTGTCTGTATCTAAGAATTACCAAAACTAACTTGCTTTGATCTAAAGGGGTATTTTGGATTTTTGTTTTATTGACTATGCTGCAGGGGCTATAAAGTTAGTGTAGTTCATAATATAGTGTCTGTACCTGTGTGTGATGGTGGTCTCGCAATGTTCTGTGTTTTTTGCCACAATGTTTATGGTTAACACCATACAAAATGAGTGTCATCTTAGGTTTTCCCAGGTTGCAGGGCGACTCGAGATATTACATCACTAGTCAGGTGATCAGAGAAACCTGTCTTTGCTTTAATGGGTGGAGTGACCGCTGGGTGGAAGGGAGATCATTCTGCAAGGAATTGTAGTTTTGCAACCGCTGGGGGCACCCTGGTTAGAAAACACTGGTCTATTGCATGGAAAGGAGCACAGGTGTGTTTCAATGGATGGGGTGGCTGATGTGTGGTAGACAGAAAGGTAACCTTACACTTACAAACAAGGAATTATGGGACTTGTAGTTTAAAGGGGTACTCCACTGCCCTGTCTTCCGGAGCTCCGCTCGCAGCGTCCGGAAGTTTATTACTCCGGACGCTGTGTGCGGGCTTCCGTGTTGGAGGCCGCCCCCTCGTGACGTCACGCCCGCCCCCTCAACGAGGGGGCGGGCGTGACGTCACGAGGGGGCAGCCTCGAACACAGAAGCCCACACACACACAGCGTCCGGAGTAATAAACTTCCGGACGCTGCGAGCGGCGCTCCGGAAGACAGGGCAGTGGAGAACCCCTTTAAGTAAACGAACTTCAACAGGAAATACACAGCTTACAAAAAGATAGCCACACTGTTATGGTAATTAGCCTCAAGACAAGTGCAGATCCTTCCTAAGCATGTCCATTACTGTCTGCCAGGTAAGTACTAAAATCATCTTATGGTGGAAAACCCCCTTTAAATCCTGGAGGTTTTCCAAAAAGACACTTATGTTGCGGTTTTCTTCTGTGCAGTTTTTTGCTTTGTTCTTTCTCAGTTTTCTCTCCCTATATTTCCCCTGTAGGTTCTGAAGCATTTAAGTAACATCACAGGCATTACAGTGAGCTCGGTGTTTGACATGTGCTCGGCCATACTGAAGCATTGTGTGGGCAAAACTGCCCTGTCCAATTCTTAAGAAACAAATACAGTGAGAAATGCTCTTCAGAATACCGTATCCTATTATGCCTTTTAATGTTCAGGTTAAAGGGGTATTCCAGGAAAAAACTTTTTTTTATATATATATATATACTGGTTCCAGAAAGTTAAACAGATTTGTAAATTACTTCTATTAAAAAATCTTAATCCTTTCAGTACTTATGAGCTTCTGAAGTTAAGGTTGTTCTTTTCTGTCTAAGTGCTCTCTGATGACACCTGTCTCGGGAAACGCCCAGTTTAGAAGCAAATTCCCATAGCAAACCTCTTCTAAACTGGGCGGTTCCCGAGACACGTGTCATCAGAGATTACTTAGACAGAAAAGAACAACCTAAACTTCAGAAGCTCATAAGTACTGAAAGGATTAAAGGGGTACTCCGGTGAAAACCTTTTTTCTTTTAAATCAACTGGTGGCAGAAAGTTAAACATATTTGCAAATTACTTCTATAAAAAAAATCTTAATCCTTCCTGTACTTATTAGCTGCTGAATACTAAAGAGGAAATTCTGTTCTTTTTGGAATGCTCTCTGATGACATCACGAGCACAGTTCTCTCTGCTGACGTTATTATAATAATAATAATAATAATAATAATAATGCTTTGTTTATTGTTGTCCTTAGTGAGATTTGAACCCAAGTCCCCAGCACTGCAAGGCAGCAGTGCTAACCACTGAGCCACCATGCTGCCCTTAGCATACATCTGCTATGCATGGCTGCTAAAATGGGCAGAGATGTCAGCAGAGAGCACTGTGCTCGTGATGTCATCAGTGTTCCAAAAAGAAAGGAATTTTCTATGTAGCATTCAGCAGCTAATAAGTACTGGAAGGATTAAGATTTTTTAATAGAAGTAATTTACAAATATGTTTAACTTTCTGCCACCAGTTGATTTAAAAGAAAAAAGGATTTCACCGGAGTACCCCTTTAAGATTTTTTAATAGAAGTGATTTACAAATCTGTTTAACTTTCTGGAGCCAGTTGATATATATATATATATATATATATATATATAAAAAAAAGTTTTTCCCTGGATAACCCCTTTAAGTATAGTATGTTCTTGTTGTAGCAAACATTTCTGAGGATTAATTAAAAAAATATATATATATATATGTAGCCGAATCCCAGTGGTAAAATATATAGATATGGGCTCCTGTTGTTGTTCCCTAACATGTCTTATAAACCTAGGAAAGCTTTTTACTGTAAAAATAGATTGAATATGATCAGAAAACAGCACATACATGAGACGTAAAATCTTAGGCTAGATTCACACTTATGGAGCTCTGGACGGAAAAATTCAGATTGTCGGCGCTGCATTTGCATCCTCATAAAAGGCAATACGTGCCGAGCGGATTCCACCTAAATAATGGATAAGACCATTCTTTTAGCAAGGGAATTTCAGCTGCCGAATATCTGACAGTTATCTAGTGTGAATCCGACCTTACCGATAAAGAAATCATGGTTTAAAGGGGTATTACGGCTTTATACACTGCTCAAAAAAATAAAGGGAACACTTAAACACCACAATGTAACTCCAAGTCAATGACACTTCTGTGAAATCCCACTGTCCACTCAGGAAGAACACTGATTGACAATCAATTTCACATGGAACAGACAACAGGTGGAAATTATAGGCAATTAGCAAGACACCCCCAATAAAGGAGTGGTTCTGCAGGTGGTGACCACAGACCGCTTCTCAGTTCCTATGCTTCCCGACTGATGTTTTGGTCACTTTTGAATGCTGGCGGTGCTTTCACTCTAGTGGTAGCATGAGACGGAGTCTACAACCCACACAAATGACTCAGGTAATGCAGCTAATCCAGGATGACACATCAAAGTGAGCTGTGGCAAGAAGGATTGTTGGGTCTGTCAGTGTAGTGTCCAGAGCATGGTCGGCGCTACCAGGAGACAGGCCAGTACATCAGGAGACGTGGAGGAGGCCGTAGGAGGGCAACAAACCAGCAGCAGGACCGCTACCTCCACCTTTTTGCAAGAAGGTGCAGGAGGAGCACTGCCAGAGCCCTGCAAAATGACCTCCAGCATCCACAAATGTGCATGTGTCTACTCAAACGGTCAGAAACAGACTCCATGAGGGTGGTATGAGGGCCCGACGTCCACAGGTGGGGGGTGGGGGGGTTGTGCTTACAGCCCAAAACCGTGCAGGACGTTTGGCATTTGCCAAAGAACACCAAGATTGGCAAATTCAATACTGGCGCCCTGTGCTCTTCACAGATGAAAGCAGGTTCACACTGAGCACATGTAAAAGACGTGACAGTTTCTGGAGACACCGTGGAGAACGTTCCGCTGCCTGCAACATCCTCCAGCATGACCGGTTTGGTGGTGGTTCAGTAATGGTGTGGGGTGGCATTTCTTTGGGGGGCCGCACAGCCTTCCATGTGCTTGCCAGAGGAAGCCTGACTGCCATTAGGTAGTGAGATGAGATCCTCAGACCCCTTGTGAGACCATATGCTGGTGCGGTTGGCCCTGGGTTCCTCCTAATGCAAGACAATGCTAGACCTCATGTGGCTGGAGTGTGTCAGCAGTTCCTACAAGAGGAAGGCATTGATGCTATGGACTGGCCCCCCCGTTCCCCAGACCTGAATCCAATTGAGCACATCTGGGACGTCTCGCTCCATCCACCAACAGACTTTCTAGGAGTTGGTGGATGCTTTAGTCCAGGTCTGGGAGGACATCCCTCAGGAGACCATCCTCCACCTCATCAGGAGCATGCCCAGGCGTTGTAGGGAGGTCATACGGGCACGTGGAGGACCTTAGATCATACATCTTATCCCCTATCCTTTGTATAGGGGATGAGATGTATAAAGCCAGAATACCCCTTTAAAACTACAAATTTACAGTGGCAGGTATTAAGTTCTTCACTACTACTTAGAAATATGTTGCAGCTATGGTGGAGTACAAGACAACATTTTTCATTATGAGGGGTGGAGGGTGGGGGGGATTCTTTTTTTTTTTTTTTTTTTTTTTTACCCCACTCACCTTGTGGTCATACTACCCTTATATATAATATTATCTTGATACTTTAGGTTGATCCGATTACTGCAATACCAAATTTGTATAGTTTCAGTCTAGGTTTTCCTAATTTAAACAAAAAAAAATTGTAAACTTTTTAGCAACTTTTTTTGTAATTTTCTGACCACTAGAAATAATTTTTTCTTCATATACCAGAATGTATGAGGGCTTATTTTTTGCACCATGATCTGCAGTTTTTAGCAGTACCATTGTGGTATTGATTAGACTTTTTGCTAACTCAATTTTTTCTGGGATATGATGTGATCAAAATAAACCAATTCTAGCGTTTCTCTTTCTTTCTTTCTCTGCTTACCCCAATTACTGTACAGGATAAATAATGTTATATTTTTTTATAATTTAGACAATCAGGCATGCGGCTATACCAAATACATTTTTATTATGTTTAAACTTTTTTTAAATGGAAAAATTGTAAAAGTAGGGTGATTTTAATATGGAAGGGGTTAATGTGTTTTTTAAAGTGTACCTGTCATCAAGAAAAACTTTTTATACATTGTAGATAATACAATATGTGTATTTGTAATATACATTGTATATTTATGGGTGAAAATAATGCTGTCCCTGAAGCTATTGCCTGTAAGGAGTCCAAATACAGGAAGTGAGGGCAGGACAAGCAGGGCTCTGTGCAGGCTCCTGGCTTGTCAACCATCCTCATGTGTGAACCCATAGCATGTCACAGAGCCTCAGTGCACAGAGCCCCGCTTGTCCTCAGTGCAGAGAGCCCCGCTTGTCCTCAGTGTACAGAGCCCCGCTTGTCCAGGGGATATGATTTAGTTATTTGCTGGGATACCCCTTTAAGCTGATCTGCTCCAATCTAAGGGGGAGGTGAAGATACTTTCTGTTTGAGAAGGAGTGGGGAAAAAAGCATTTAAAAGGAAATCTGTCATCAGTATCACCCGCACTAACCTGTCATACAGGCTTGTAGTGCGGGTGATGCTGATTAAAATGATACTTACCATGTCCTGAATGGCCCAGCCGTTGCACCGTTATTGCAGTTTTTCTTTTTATGAAAATTAGGTCCTTCGAGCACAGACGGAGTTAGGACCCTCGGGCACGTGATCTTCTGCCGGGCGGGCGCTCCACCCGGCTCATCAATATGCATGGCTTCCCTCCCCGACCTCGCAGCAGGTTTTCACGACGGCACATGCGCCGCTTCCAGAGTACACCCAGAAGCAGCATCAGTTTCATCCTCATGCCTTCGTGCATCCTCACATTTCACTGCTGGCTGCAGGAATGAGGCTGAAACTGATGCCGCTGCGAGAGCAAGGAGGGAGACCATGCATAATGATGAGCCGGGCGGAGCACCTGCTCGGCAGAAGATCACGTGGGGTGACCGGAGCTCTGATCCTAACTCCGCCCGTGCCCGAGGGATCTCATTTACATAAAAAGAAAAATAGCGATAACGGCGCAACGGCTGGGCCATTCAGGACATTTTAAGTATCCTTTTGATCAGTATCACCCGCACTACAAGCTTGTATGACAGGTTAGTGTGGGTGATACTGATGACAGATTTCCTTTAAGTTGTGTGCACTGAACACAGGGAAAGCTCATAAGCTATGGACAGATGTTCATGTTGAAGAGGCTTGCTCCACTACCAACTCTAGTTGTGCATTGGATATTCATCCAGCAGAGACCCCTTCCCCGTAAATGATGTCTTGTCACTTAGGCCTCGTTCACACTGACGTTGGGCTCTGTTAGGCGGAGCTCTGTCATCCGCACTTTTTCTTCCCCAAAACTAGGGGGTAAAGTTGGTGCGTCTTATACGGCAAATACCTGTCCTATCGCGGTGGTCCCTGCGGCCATCAACGACCGGGACCCGCGGCTCATACAGGACATCACCGATCACGGTGATGCCCTGTATTAACCCTTCGAGACGCGGCGGACAGCTTTGATTGCCGCCTCTCGAAGGGTTTATACAGGGCATCACCGCGATCGGATTGAAGCGAAAATAACACTAACCCGGCTGTTCAGTCAGGCTGTTCGGGACCGCCGCAGTGAAATCGCGACGTCCCCAACAGCTTACAGGACACCAGAAGGGACCTTACCTGCCTCCTTGGTGTCTGCTCCGTGTCGGGATCCCCTGCATGGCCGGCGCTCTCCTTCATCGTCATCATGTCGTCGCGCACGCCGTCCCGTCATCCAATAGGAGCGGCGTGCATAGCGACGTGATGGCGGCGACTGAGAGCGAGGATACCTGGCAGCAGAGACGTTCCGGAGCGACGGGGACACCCCGGGGACGCGGCAACAGCGATGAAGGGCGACATCCAGGGCAGCGGTGACGGGTCCGCAGCGGCGGCAACACGTGAGTATTACCTCCAATACCAGTGGTCTTCAACCTGCGGACCTCCAGATGTTGCAAAACTACAACTCCCAGCATGCCCGGACAGCCAACGGCTGTCCGGGCATGCTGGGAGTTGTAGTTTTGCAACATCTGAAGGTCCGCAGGTTGAAGATCACTGTCCTATACTTTACATTGTATTTGGTTCAGAATCTTTATTTTCTAGATTTTTATCCTATAAAATTAGGTGCGTCTTATATGCCGGAGCGTCTTATATGACGAAAAATGCGGGTATTTATTCTCGCAATGATCAAACACACTGTAAAAACACAACACCCCTCATCAGAAGCCATACATCTCTAAGCTTATGTTTTCTATTCCTATATACATGTAGGGAAGGAGTCACCAATAAATATTAATGGGATTACAAAATAATCTTTATTTCAGTGTTTTATTTCATCAGTGCACAGAAATATACATTACAAATATTTTTGTAGTATTTTTTTTTTAGTTATTTTTTTCAAACTACTGTAATATATATATATTACATTACGGCCCTGATTTACTATTGTAAACCCAACCTGGTTTCGTCAGGTTGTGCGTCAAAATTGTGAAAAAAACAAAACAAAAAAATACACAAATGACTGGAAATTTCTACCAAGAAAAATCTGATCAAAAAAACTTTCCAGCCCTGTAAACTCCCATAGTAAATAAAGTGGAATCATGCAAGTCAACAAACATCATTCCACAATAATAAAAAGCTGACACTTTGTAAATCGGGCCAAATAAATTCATGAAGAATATACTCCTATTGCTTGGGATACTAATATACAGCTCATTGAGTGGATCTGCTACACCCCCCCCCCCCCCCCCCCCCCCGCAGTCTGGCGCACAATGATGACACGGTCTGCCGGAATAGAAAAGAAAATCCATATACTTACACTTTTTCATTGCGTAATTAAAAGTAGCAATATATATATACCTATCAGTTTCTATATATTCTCTATTTTTTTTTAAAGGCATTACATATATTTCATTATTATTGTTTTTGGACAATCCAAAATTAAAATTCCAGGGTGCTCCGCCATATCTATGGTGTAAGAAGACTTCCCTGTAGACACAAAATAGCGACCAAGTCAAGTCAACAATGCTTTTCGTCTCCTAGTGCCAAAAGGAGCCAGCCTCGGGCACTATAAGGGTTATATAGAGCGGCATTGAGAGAGCGGTCTTCCTTAAGCTTGATTATGCCGGAGTGAAATGTGGGACATGCGTCAATTCCCCATCTCACTTATTATAGAACTGAGAAGAGACCCAAGCCAGTCCCCACTTCAGATTGGTTAGCATAAATTTCAGGGCCTTGGTCCACTGTTCCTCCGAGTTGAACTGTGTCTTTATTGAGTATGAGCCACCATTGCCTCCAGTGTCTTCAATCTTACCCTTCTCTACATCCATCCTGAAAAGAGATACATATAAAAAAAAGGTATTACAGAGGTCCCTCAATTTACAATATTAATCGGTTCCAGGACGACCATTGTATGTTGAAACCATTGTATGTAGAGACCATCAAAAAGTCATCCAAGGATTAACCCCTTAAGGACTCAGGGTTTTTCCGTTTTTGCACTTTCGTTTTTTCCTCCTTACCTTTTAAAAATCATAACCCTTTCAATTTTCCACCTAAAAATCCATATTATGGCTTATTTTTTGCGTCGCCAATTCTACTTTGCAGTGACATCAGTCATTTTACCCAAAAATGCACGGCGAAAACGGAAAAAAAAAATCATTGTGCGACAAAATCGAAGAAAAAACACCATTTTGTAACTTTTGGGGGCTTCCGTTTCTACACAGTGCATATTTCGGTAAAATGACACCTCATCATTATTCTGTAGGTCCATACGGTTAAAATGATCCCCTACTTATATAGGTTTGATTTTGTCGCACTTCTGGAAAAAATCATAACTACATGCAGGAAAATGTATACGTTTAACCCCTTCAGGACGGAGCCCATTTTGGCCTTAAGGACCGGAGCGTTTTTTGCACATCTGACCACTGTCACTTTAAACATTAATAACTCTGGAATGCTTTTACTTATCATTCTGATTCCGAGATTGTTTTTTCGTGACATATTCTACTTTAACATAGTGGTAAATTTTTGTGGATACTTGCATCCTTTCTTGGTGAAAAATCCGTAAATTTGATGAAAAATTTGAAAATTTTGCATTTTTCTAACTTTGAAGCTCTCTGCTTGTAAGCAAAATGGATATTACGAATAAATTTTTTTTTGGTTCACATACACAATATGTCTACTTTATGTTTGCATCATAAAATTGACGTGTTTTTACTTTTGGAAGACTTTTACTTTTGGAAGACACCAGAGGGCTTCAACGGTCAGCAGCAATTTTCCGATTTTTCACAAAATTTTCAAACTCAGTATTTTTCAGGGACCAGTTCAGGTTTGAAGTGGATTTGAAGGGTCTTCATATTAGAAATACCCCATAAATTACCCCATTATAAAAACTACACCCCCCAAAGTATTCAAAATGACATTCAGTCAGCGTTTTAACCCTTTAGGTGTTTCACACGAATAGCAGCAAAGTGAAGGAGAAAATTCACAATCTTCATTTCTTACACTCACATGTTCTTGTAGACCCAATTTTTGAATTTTTACAAGGCGTAAAAGGACAAAATTTTTACTTGTATTTGTAGCCCAATTTCTCTCGAGTAAGCACATACCTCATATGTCTATGTAAAGTGTTCGGCGGGCGCAGTAGAGGGCTCAGAAGGGAAGGAGCAACAAGGGGATTTTGGAGAGTACGTTTTTCTGAAATGGTTTTTGGGGGGCATGTTACCTTTAGGAAGCCCTTATGGTGCCAGAACAGCAAAAAAAAACCACATGGCATACCATTTTGGAAACTAGACCCCTCGGGGAATGTAACATGGGATAAAGTGAACCTTAATACCCCACAGGTGTTTCACGACTTTTGCAAATGTAAAAAAAAAAAAAAAAAATTACCTAAATGCTTGTTTTCCCAAAAAATTTTTATTTTTAAAAAGGGTAATAGCAGAAAATACCCCTAAAAATTTGAAGCCCAATTTCTCCCGATTCAGAAAACACCCCATATGGGGGTGAAAAGTGCTCTGCTGGCGCACTACAGGTCTCGGAAGAGAAGGAGTCACATTTGGCTTTTTGAACGCAAATTTTTCTCTGGGGGCATGCCGCATTTAGGAAGCCCCTATGGTGCCAGGACAGCAAAAAAAAAACCCACATGGCATACCATTTTGGAAACTAGACCCCTCGGGGAACATAACAAGGGGTTAAGTGAACCTTTATACCCCACAGGTGTTTCACGACTTTTGCATATGTAAAAAAAAAATTTTTGTTTTACCTAAAATGCTTGTTTTCCCAAAAATTTTACATTTTTAAAAAGGGTAAAAGCAGAAAATACCCCCCAAAATTTGTAACACAATTTCTCCCGAGTACGGCGATACCCCATATGTGACCCTTAACTATTGCCATGAAATACGACAGGGCTCCAAAGTGAGAGCGCCATGCGCATTTGAGGCCTAAATTAGGGATTGCATAGGGGTGGACATAGGGGTATTCTACGCCAGTGATTCCCAAACAGGGTGCCTCCAGCTGTTGCAAAACTCCCAGCATGCCTGGACAGTCAACGGCTGTCCGACAATACTGGGAGTTGTTTTGCAACAGCTGGAGGCTCCGTTCTGGAAACAGTGGCGTACCAGACGTTTTTCATTTTTATTGGGGAGGGGAGGGGGGCTGTGTAGGGGTATGTGTATACGTAGTGTTTTTTACTTTTTATTGTATTTTTTGTGGTAGTGTAGTGTAGTGTTTTTAGGGTACAGTCACACGGACGGGGGTTCACAGTAGTTTCTCGCTGGCAATTTGAGATGCAGCAGAAAGTTTGCGGCAGCTCAAATTTGCAGCCAGATACTTACTGTAATCCTCCGCCCATGTGAGTGTACCCTGTACATTCACATTGGGGGGGACATCCAGCTGTTGCATAACTACAACTCCCAGCATGCCCGTTGGCTGTCGGTGACTGCTGAGAGTTGCAGTTTTGCAACAACTGTAGGCACACTGGTTATGTATCACTGAGTTTGTGACCTAACTCAGTGTTTCTCAACCAGTGTGCCTCCAGCTGTTGCAAAACTACAACTCCCAGCATGTACGGTGCATGGTGTACGGTGACTGCTGAGAGTTGTAGTTTGCAACAGCTGGAGGCACACCAGTCGTGAAACACTGAGTTAGGTAAAAAAAAAAAATCTGAGTTTCACAACCAGTGTGCCTTCAGCTGTTGCAAAACTACAACTCTCAGCAGTCACCGACAGCTAACGGGCATGCTGGGAGTTGTAGTTATGCAACCAGCAGATGCACCACTACAACTCCCAGCATGCACTTTAGCTGTTTGTGCAAGCTGGGAGTTGTAGTTATACAACAGCTGAAGGTACACTTTTCCATAGAAAGAATGTGCCTCCATCTGTTGCAAAACCAAAAGTCAAGCATGCCCATAAGGGAATGCTGGGAGTTGTGGTGGTCTGCCTCCTGCTGTTGCATAACTACAGCTCCCAGCATGCCCTTTTTGCATGCTGGGAGCTGTTGCTAAGCAACAGCAGGAGGCTGTCACTCACCTCCAACGATCCAGACACTGCAGGTCTGTCTCGCCGCCGCAGCTGCTCCTGGGGCCCCGATCCCAACAGGGACGCCGGGGATCGGGGTCCCCAGCACCCGGGGTGCATGTCCCGCACCCGCTCACGTCCTCCAGAAGAGGGGCGGAGCGGGTGTGGGAGTGACACCCGCAGCAGGCGCCCTGATTGGTCGGCCGGTAATCCGGCCGACGAATCAGGGCGATCGTGAGGTGGCACCAGTGCCACCTCACCCCTGCAGGCTCTGGCTGTTCGGGGCCGTCAGAGACGGCCCCGAACAGCCAGTAATTCCGGGTCATCGGGTCACTGGAGACCCGATTGACCCGGACAATTCAGTCCAGCGATCTGCGGCGATCGCCGACGGGGGGGCATAATGACCCCCCTGGGCGATATGCCGGGATGCCTGCTGAACGATTTCAGCAGGCATCCGGCTCCGGTCCCCAACCCGCTAGCGGTGGGGGCCGGAATTCCCACAGGCGTATGGATACGCCCTCGGTCCTTAAGGACTCGGGATGCAGGGCGTATCCATACGCCCTATGTCCTGAAGAGGTTAAAAATTTCATCTTCTGACCCCTATAACTTTTTTATTTTTCTACGTACAGGGCGGTATGAGGACTAATTTTTTGCGCCGTGATCTGAAGTTTTTATCGGTATGATTTTTGTTTTGATCGGACTTTTTGATCACTTTTTATTCATTTTTTAATGGTATAAAAAGTGACCAAAAGTGTGCTTTTTTTGACTTTGGAATTTTTTTGCGCGTACGCCATTGACCATCCGGTTTAATTAATGATATATTTTTATAGTTCGGACATTTACGCACGCGGCGATACCACATATATGTTTATTTATTTATTTTTTTACACTGTTTTATTTTTTTATGGGAAAAGAGGGGTGATTCAAACTTTTATTAGGGAAGGGGTTAAATGACCTTTATTAACCCTTTTTTTTAACTTTTTTTTTTTTTGCAGTGTTATAGGTCCCATAGGGACCTATAACACTGCACACACTGATCTTTTACACAGATCACTGGCATGTATTAACACGCCTGTGATCAGTGTTATCGGCGCTTGACTGCTCCTGCCTGGATCTCAGGCACGGAGCAGTCATTCGCCGATCGGACACCGAGGAGGCAGGTAAGGGCCCTCCCGGTGTCCTGTCAGCTGTTCGGGACGCCGCGATTTCACCGCGGCGGTCCCGAACAGCCCGACTGAGCAGCCGGGTCACTTTCACTTTAGAAGCGGCGGTCAGCTTTGACCGCCGCTTCTAAAGGGTTAATAACGCACATCGCCGCTATCGGCGATGTGTGGTATTAGCCGCGGGTCCCGGCCGTTGATGAGCGCCGGGACAGACGCGATATGATGCGGGATCGCGGCGCGTAAATATACGTCCTGCGTCGTTAAAGGGGTATTTCAGGCAAAAACATTTTTCTTTTTTTTATACATCAACTGGCTCCGGAAAGTTAAACAGATTTGTAAATGACTTCTATTAAAAAAATCTTAATCCTTCCAATAGTTATTAGCTTCTGAAGTTGCTGTTTTCTGTCTAACTGCTTTCTGATGACTCACGTCTCGGGAGCGGTCCAACTCCCATCATGCACAGCTCCCGGGACGTGACATCATCATTGAGCAGTTAGACAGAAAACTTCAGAAGCTAATAACTATTGGAAGGATTAAGATTTTTTTAATAGAAGTAATTTACAAATCTGTTTAACTTTCCGGAGCCAGTTGATATATATAAAAAAAGTTTTTGCCTGGAATACCCCTTTAAGATTTTTTTTTTTTTTTTTTTAATTCAAAAAGGTTTTTATTCAAAAAAATAAGTGAACATAAGAAAAGACAAGCAATACAATAACAATCGAGCCCTACAGCCAGGTGAGGCCGGGTATACAGAAATCTATAAGTCACAACAATGTAGAAAAACATAGGCAGAAGCAGGTGCACCAAACAGTCCGCGAGGTACGGCACATACATAAAGAACATGACAGAAATTAGGATATAACCGTGAGCAATTATACATTTCAATAAACCATAAAATGGAAAGATCAAAATCAATAGCTGCTCATCAGATGCACGTGCATACACAGGCAAAATCTCAATTCAGGGGGAGAACTATTGAAAGTGAAGAAAGAACGGGAAGCACAGTCATACATCGTAACTAGAGATGAGCGAACTTACAGTAAATTCGATTTGTCACGAACTTCTCGGCTCGGCAGTTGATGACTTATCCTGTATAAATCAGTTCAGCTTTCCGGTGCTCCGGTGGGCTGGAAAAGGTGGATACAGTCCTAGGAAAGAGTCTCCTAGGACTGTATCCACCTTTTCCAGCCCACGGGAGCACCTGAAAGCTGAACTAATTTATGCAGGAAAAGTATCAACTGCCGAGCCGAGAAGTTCATGACGAATCGAATTTACTGTAAATTCGCTCATCTCTAATCGTAACACACAAAGAAAAGATCCTAAAGAGGGAGAACACAAGAGCGTAGAGAAACAGAACATACAAAAAAAGAGGGGGGGGGGGAGAAGGAATTAAGATTTTTTTAATATAAGTTTAAAATCTGTTTAACTTTCTGGGGTCAGAGGATATAAAAAAAAAAAAATAAATAAATAAATAAATAATAATGTTCACCCCTTTAAAGTGGTTATTCAGGATTAGAAAAATGTATCTGCTTTCTTTCAAAAACAGCGCCACACCTGTCCTAAGGTCGTGTGTGGTATTCTAACTCGGCTTTATTCGCTTCAGTGGAACTAAGGTTTTACCTACACCTGAACCCCAACGATCGTTTCGCTGTTATGCCGCTTCTTCAGGGGGCGTGGGACGCCCCCTGAAGAAGCGGCATAACAGCGAAACGATCGTTGGGGTTCAGGTGTAGGTATGGTCTGGCACCCTTAATGCGGTATCATTTATGTACCTTTCCTGTTAATTTGGCATTTTTTTTATTGTATTTGCATATTCTGATGTAATAGGTCCTACCATAGTCCTATATCCTGGTATGTTTACTGGTGCTTGTATATTGTTTCTACTCCCTTTGTTTTAACTTTATTTTTATTTCTTCATTGTGTTGCATTAATAAAGTTTCTCTTTTAAATCTTATTACTTTCTTGTTGTTTGTGGTACGGTTCTCTTTTTGGTGTTCGAGGTTTAATTACGTACCCTTACCTACTATATATGTAGGGTTATATATCTTTGGCGACACAGGTTTTGATAAATCTCCCCGTATATTTCCATCATGGCACTGGCAAGAACAGTCCTGTTATTTCACTCTATATTCCATTCTATAACATTCATCTGGGCACTAACCTGTAGGGTAGACAGAATCCAGTGTCGCCTTTCTCCACTTCTTCCTTAAACTGTTGCACACAATCTAGGAAGGCGACCATCGCATGGTCAAACTTGTTATCCCAGAAGAACCTCAGGCCTCCTGAACAATAGAGCGGAAGCTCCTGGAAAACAGGAATTTGCGGAATCATTGACTACTGCCATGATGAAGAATGTAGCGGTCCCTTTTATTTCCGCTTTTAGATATTTTCTTCTTAGATTTCTTTAGATTAGGAATGTTACATCAGCAGAAAAAAAAAACAATAGTATAGAAAAAGTAATATCTGCCATCTTTGAAGGCGTAAAGACTTATGTCCCCTGGGTAACGCATACAGGTCCCAATGGATAATGCATGCGTTTGCTCCGGAAGAAACGAGCGGCAAACATGCTATACGAATGGATACTTGTATCTTAAAGCGTAACCGTCATGAAATTTTAGTGTAATAACCTGCACGCAGCCTTTGTACTGTGTGCAGGTGTTGTGTATAGAGATGAGCGAACTTACAGTAAATTTGATTCGTCACGAACTTCTCGGCTCGGCGGTTGCTGACTTTTCCTGCATAAATTAGTTCAGCTTTCCGGTGGGCTGGAAAAGGTGGATACATTCCTAGGAAAGAGTCTCCTAGGACTGTATCCACCTTTTCCAGCCCACGGAAGCACCTGAATGCTGAACTAATTTATGCAGGAAAAGTCATCAACTGCCGAGCCGAGAAGTTTGTGACGAATCGAATTTACTGTAAGTTCGCTCATCACAGCAATTATTTTACCTTATATTTGCAGGCTTTCGTGATGCTAAAAAGTGCTTTTAATCAAAGCCACTGATGGTCGGATAGGCGTGGTGCGAGGTACGCGATGCCCCGCCGCCGCCACGCCCACCCACACGCCCACTTTGTATCTCAGTGCTGGGACCGCTGTGTGATTGACACAGGTCCCAGCGCATGCGCCCTTCAACTAATGTAATGTGCGCGCTGCTGCGTGTCATCAGCAAGCGCTCGCTCCTCCAGCGGGCGCTTGCTCCTGCCACCATCCTCCTCCTCAGTGCGCCTGCGCAGGGCTAGGTGGAGCAAGCGAGCGCTTACTGCATGACACGCAGCAGCGCGCACATTACATTAGTTGAAGAGCGCATGCGCTGGGACCTTTGTGTCAATCACACAGCGGTCCCAGCACCGTGATACAAAGTGGGCGTGGCGGCGGCGGGGCATCGCGTACCTCGCACCATGCCTAGCCGACCGTCAGTGGCTTTGATTAAAAGCACTTTTTAGCGTCACAAAAGCCTGGAAATATAAGGTAAAATAATTGCAGTACACAACACCTGCACACAGTACTAAGGCTGTGTGCAGGTTATTACACTAAAATTTCATGACAGTTGCGCTTTAATAAATAGTCACAAAATCCATATAAGATATAATAATTGCACATTATTTTATAACTACCTTAGACTTGTCGGTGAGTGACTCCAAGTAGGAATGATTTCCAAATGGCACCAAACGATATCTAAAAGTGAACCAAGGAAAATTAAACATTATACAAAATACAAAATAATTTAAAGGAGAAATGCGGGCTACAAAAACAACTTTTTATTTTTTTTTTTTTTTTAACTCCCCTTCCAACGTACCCCCATTGCGGAGATATCGGCGTCCCGTTCCTTCGGTGCTGCTAGATTCTAGCTTCTTAGGCTCAAAACGTCACAGTGCAGGCAGCGTATCGCCGGCCGCAGCGATGTCCCGCCTCGGCTGGTGATAGGCTGAGCTCACGTGAGGGGGGCCCGGGCAGCTCCTCACATGACGTTACAGTGCGCTCAGCCTATCACCGGCCGAGGCGGCACATCGCTGCGGCCGGCGATACGCTGCCTGCACTGTGATGTTTCGAGCTTAAGAAGCTAGAAACACTGGAGGAACGGGACGCAGATATCTCCGCAACAGGGGAACGTAGGAAGGGGAGTTAATGTTTGTCTTTGCAGCCCGGGCAGAGGGGGATTTAAATAACTTATGCCGCAGTTCTCCTTTAAATGGTAGATTTAAGGTACGATTTGATAGATCGATAAGATTAGATAAATTTATAGATTTATATATATATTTTTTATTTCTATTATATTTATTACACATACATACATACAAGCAGGTCAATTGCATCAAAATGCTTGCCCCATTATGACATCTCCAATCCATATGTTCTATTATGTTCCTATTTAGGACCCCATTAGAGGCATGCAGAGAAGTCCAGGCTACCGGCATTAAAACCTCCCGGCGCTCATGACGCACCGGACTGCAGCTCAGCTAAGTGCTGGCCCAGGGGTTATCTCCTGCCTTAGGGTACATTCACACGAAGGTAACTGCAGATTAGAAGCTGTGTTCAGTCATTTCGTTTACATTGAAATCTGCAGCAGAAAATCCTGTGCATCAAATCCTGCCCATAAAATCTGAGTACGTGTGAATGTACCCTTAGCCAGTAGCTGGCTGGTCTTTTTCCTGATGCTTGGGCCTAATACATCACACACTGCCACTCAACCAATTACTGGCAGAGGTGGGACAATTCACTGAGCTGCTCTCTGATGTGTCGACCCCCCGCACCAGGAAGAGCATCACACTGGAGACCGGAGCAGCGATATCTGAGGCACTGGGGGAATGGCGGAGGTAAGTCTGTAAGTTTCTTGTTTTAATCCCCAGTTAAGTACCACTTAACTTCTGGGAAACTCTGCTCATAAGTAATATATCCAAAGGGTAAAGGGTTAAAGCGAGACTGTCACCAGTTTTGTGGGAGCAAAAAAGTCATAGAGGCAGGCTCTTCACCCAGTCTCGGAGGATTGACATCTCTAGTGGTTTTCGGATAAGACATTAGAGCTGTCAATCACTGGTGAGAGGTGGGGCCGGGAAAGCTCAAAGAAATATATATTATATATATATATATATATATATATATATATATATATATATATATATATATATATATATATATATATATATATATATATATATATATATATATATGTCCCAGCCACTGCTGATACACAGTCGGAGAGGCGGGCTCTTTCCAACAAACTATATATATATATATATAAAAATAAAAATAAAAAAAAAGTTTGTTGGAAAGAGCCCGCCTCTCCGACTGTGTATCAGCAGTGGCTGGGACATTAAGAGCTTGTTATCCCCTGTATGTATGTATGTGTGTTTTCCCCTGTATGTATGTATGCGTGTGGTTTTCCCCTGTACGTATGTATGCGTGTGGTTTTCCCCTGTATGTATGTATGCGTGCTTTCCCCTGTACGTATGTATGTATGTATGTATGTATGTGTGTTGTTTTCCCCTGTATGTATGTATGTATGTGTGTTGTTTTCCCCTGTATGTATGTATGTATGCGTGTTGTTTTCCCCTGTACGTATGTGTGTTTCCCCAATAGGGAAGATCACACATACCTTTGGTGGCTATTTATGGTTGTCAGTGTCTATTAACAGATTTGATTTAAATATGTGCATGATGGCGGTACAATACATTTTCAGTATTGTTTACTTTAACCCAAAGTATTACCTGCACTGTACTTACCTCTGGAACTCAAGCCCCATCTTGTTAGCCAAAGCATGTAGGAGTAAAACGGTCTGACCCCAAGCTGCGTTTATCTCATTCCACTCAACAGGAACACTGGGTAATCGGCCAAGGCGGAAATTGTTGATTGTACCAAACTGTCCACTATGCCTACGATAAAAAGAGTTTGTGAGTGGAGACGACAGAGATTGGTCCTTAACACCAGCTGCAGTACTAAAACAAAGCGCTATATCTGGTCTTTAGTTGTTAGGTTCCCTTTAAAGGGAACCTGTCATAACTTTCATGTTGCTGGAAGCAAGGTTCATCAGGGCGGTCCCTGGTGGCTTCTTTCCTACCTCTACAGGCCTTGTTTTATGGACATCGCTCTGTATGAGTATAGGAAAAGATGCATCGATCAAGACTGACGTGGAGCGGAGAGGCCACTCAGGACCACCCCATTGAATCGTGGTTCAGGCAGCATGAATGTGTTGACAGGGACCCTAAGAATTAAAGAGCAGATATAGCACTTGGTTTAGATAAAATGTTTTATAATTATATTCCATTAGGAAATTATGAGTTAAAAGAGACAGGAGAATCCCAGTCAGGACCTAGTATAGCTGGAAAGACCCCATACGTCTATGTGCTCAATAGAAAGTTTACTAATGTCGTAATTCTTGCATAGTAGAAACTATGCAAGGATTACTTTTACCTCTAGAAGTGCTACAGAAAAACAAAAATAGTTTACAACTGAAGACTAAGGGTGCGTATAAGGGACTATCCAAGGCTGTCACGCCCCCTCCCATAAACCTCAACGGAAGGTGGCGTGGAGTGATGTCATGAGGGGTTTCTGAGACTGGAGCAGCAGCCCAGCACCGAAAGCCGGTTGCTGCACGGAAATCGCGGGGGGCGGGGGGGGGTTCCCCTGCAATCTCACATCTTATCGCCTATCCAAAGGGATATGGCCAGAATACCCTTTTAATAACCCCATGACGTAAACGTATGTCACGTGGAATTGGGGGGGGGGGAAAAAAAAAAGCATCCCCTTTACACAGGATAGGAGATAGGTGTCTTATCACTGGGGTTCCAACTTTTGGGACCCCTGCAATATACTATATGAGGATCGGCTCTTGCCACTTTACTCACCAGTCCCTTGGAGACAAGTGACATTTCAGCTGGTGTTTGGCTAAGTGGGCCATCACACAAGCGAGTCTTAAGTAAGGGGGCCAGAGCCCTCAGGGGAGAAACAGCTGGTAAGTCTGGCGGCTGATCCCCTATCCTGCAAGTAGGAGGTAAGTTTATTTCCCCTGAAGTACCTCTTTAAAAGGGTAAGGGATCAATATTCAAGAAAATGTTAAGAAATATATACAAAGGTCTCAGGTCTTAGTCCTAACCCTAATCACAAAAGCTACCCATAGTGATTCCTATATGAAAGGTGTTTCCTAGTATATACACAGACGTACCATATATGAAAGGTGTTTCCTAGTATATACACACACGTACCATATATCAAAGGTGTTTCCTAGTATATACATAGACGTACCATATATGAAAGGTGTTTCCTAGTATATACATAGATGTACCATATATGAAAGGCGTTTCCTAGTACATACATAGAAGTACCATATATGAAAGGTGTTTCCTAGTATATACATACACGTACCATATATGAAAGGTGTTTCCTTGTATATACATAGACGTACCATATATCAAAGGTGTTTCCTAGTATATACATAGACGTACCATATATGAAAGGTGTTTCCTAGTATATACATAGACGTACCATATATGAAAGGTGTTTCCTAGTATATACACAGACGTACCATATATGAAAGGTGTTTCCTAGTATATACACAGACGTACCATATATAAAAGGTGTTTCCTAGTATATACATAGAAGTACCATATATGGAAGGTGTTTCCTAGTATATACACAGACGTACCATATATGAAAGGTGTTTCCTAGTATATACATAGAAGTACCATATATCAAAGGTGTTTCCTAGTATATACATAGACATGCCATATATAAAAGGTGTTTCCTAGTATATACACAGACGTACCATATATAAAAGGTGTTTCCTAGTATATACACAGACATACCATATATGAAAGGTGTTTCCTAGTATATACACAGACGTACCATATATGAAAGGCGTTTTCTAGTATATACACAGACGTACCATATATGAAAGGTGTTTTCTAGTATATACACAGACGTACCATATATGAAAGGTGTTTTCTAGTATATACACAGACGTACCATATATGAAAGGTGTTTCCTAGTATATACATAGACGTACCATATATGAAAGGTGTTTTCTAGTATATACACAGACGTACCATATATGAAAGGTGTTTCCTAGTATATACACAGACGTACCATATATGAAAGGTGTTTCCTAGTATATACACACAGACGTACCATATATGAAAGGTGTTTCCTAGTATATACACACAGACGTACCATATATGAAAGGTGTTTCCCAGTATATACACAGACGTACCATATATGAAAGGTGTTTCCTAGTATATACACAGACGTACCATATATGAATGGTGTTTCCTAGTATATACATAGACTTACCATATATGAAAGGTGTTTTCTAGTATATACACAGACGTACCATATATGAAAGGTGTTTCCTAGTATATACATAGATGTGCCATATATAAAAGGTGTTTTCTAGTATATACACATAGAAGTTCCATATATGAAAGGTGTTTCCTAGTATATACACAGACGTACCATATATGAAAGGTGTTTTCTAGTATATACATAGACTTACCATATATGAAAGGTGTTTTCTAGTATATACACAGACGTACCATATATGAAAGGTGTTTCCTAGTATATACACAGACGTACCATATATGAAAGGTGTTTCCTAGTATATACACAGACGTACCATATATGAAAGGTGTTTCCTAGTATATACATAGATGTGCCATATATAAAAGGTGTTTTCTAGTATATACACATAGAAGTTCCATATATGAAAGGTGTTTTCTAGTATATACATAGACTTACCATATATGAAAGGAGTTTCCTAGTATATACACAGACGTACCATATATGAAAGGAGTTTCCTAGTATATACATACACGTACCATATATGAAAGGAGTTTCCTAGTATATACATACACGTACCATATATGAAAGGAGTTTCCTAGTATATACATACACGTACCATATATGAAAGGTGTTTCCTAGTATATACACAGACGTACCATATATGAAAGGTGTTTCCTAGTATATACACAGACGTACCATATATGAAAGGAGTTTCCTAGTATATACATAGACGTACCATATATGAAAGGTGGCGTTAAAGACATTCGTCTTCTTCAGTTTGTCCAGCTGGAGCTGAGCGTATCTCATCTGGTTGTCTACACTCTTCAGCTCATCGTCCAGTTCCAGCTGCTGACGCTTGAACTCGCTGTACTCCTTCTGGTACCTTTTGTGAAAAGAAGTGGAATAAATATGTTAACACAGTAAATTCTAAAGACAAATGGAGTCTACATAGGATTAACATAACATACAAGGGATTATTAAAAAAAAAAATGTAAAAAAAATAAAAAAGTATGCTGCAACCATAGCAGATAAAAAAAAAAAAAAAACGGTGCAAGCACTACTTTTCTCTCTGCTAAAATCCTGTAAAATGAACTGGTCACCGACTGACCCGACTGGCAAGTGAATGGAGGCCATCGGGACCCGGAAGTAGCTGTTTGCATCAGACCCGTTTCAAGGTCCGATCAACTCAGAAATAAACAAACAAAAAAACGAACCTAGCCTTAGGTCTCGTTCACACGGATGGATCTGCAGTGTATTTTACTGTAGCGTATGTACCCTACAGTGTGTCTCCATATGTGCCTGCTCGGATTGGCAATCCGCCGCTACATGCAGAAACACTGCGATGAGTTGAGTTGCTGCGCGCACGAGCAGTATACTAACACACATCGCGGCTGCTCTCGGCCTAGCTCTGGGAGCAGGGGGATCGGCCGCGATGTGTGTCAGTACACTGCGCATGGCGACTGGCACATCGCAGTGTCTGCTCATAGCGGCGGATTGCATATGTAAACAACACAGCGGATACGCCCGTGTGACGGAGCCCATATGGTGTGTTCACCCGGTGGTGTGTCGGCACGGAAATTTTCCGTGTGGATATTCCACCGTGTCAGCATAGCCTAAGAAAACATCACTAACAGCTGAGCGCTGGCAGAACATGCCAGCGCTAGGACCGCTCGGAAATGCTCGGTCTCAAACGCCAATGCATTTCCTTGCAGAGTCAGCAGAAAGAATAGACAAGTCTATTCTTTCTATGGACACCTGAAGCAGAATTTCCACAGCAGAAACATCTGGTGCGGAAATTCTGCCATGTGCACAGTGCAGCAGAATCCTGTTGAAATCAATGGGACTCTGCCGGAGCGGAATTCTACACGTGAACATGGTCCTAAAGCATATGATCCAAGTACTGGTTCAACGAAAACAGGCAATTATGATAGAAGAAGCCAAGACGCCAGTGAACCGTCTCCTGGAGAAGAACATACTTACTGTGCTTCCTCCTGCTCCAGCCTCTCGGCTTCTTGTCTGACTTTTTCTATGTCTTGAGTCACCTGTTCTCGGTTTCTCTCGACTTCCTCTAACTCCTGAATCAGCCTTTCTTCATCCTCCGCCAACTCCTTCAGCTTGGCCTCCAGTTTCTCTTTGTCATCTTCGTTCATTTTCTCGAGGATTTCAAGGCAACGTCTTAAAAAAAAAAAAAATTTATATATATATATATATATATATATATATATATATATATATATATATATATATATATATATATATATATATATATATATTTTATCTATCAAAAATGTCACAGAGCAGTGTTTCCCAAACAGGGCCCCTCCAGCGGTTGCAAAACTACAACTTCCAGCATGCCCAGACAGCCTTTGGCTGTCCGGGCATGCTAGAAGTTGTAGTTTTGCAACAGCTGGAGGCACCTTTATATATGTACATAATCATTTACATTGTATGTATCTATCACCTATATTTCACAAAAAAATAGGATATTAACACTGCTCAATGTCTTTTCCATCTTGTCAAAGGGAGGGGGGCGTGTCCTTCTCTTGCCTGCTCTGTGATGACTCCTCCCCCTCCCACAGCTTTTGCTAAATTACAACTCCCAGCATGCCCAGACATCCTTTGACTGTCCAGACATGCTTGGAGTTGTAGTTTTGCAACAGCTGGAGGCACATGTTTGGTAAAACTGTGTTACAGCAGTGTTGCTGCAGGCTGTATTCCTCTTGCAGCCTTGTCAATCAGCCATCTGGTGTCCGTGACCCTTGGACACGCTTATGCTGCTGTGGGACTCATCAGTGTCCCAGGAGGTATGGGGACCCCTAGTGGTGGGATTTTCAAAGGCAGTTTTCATTGATCAACAGTATTTTAGAAAACCTATTGTTTTGCCAAGATGTACAACATATAAAAAGTTTTTATATCTGACAGTGCCCATTTAAAGCCCCCAACATACCAAAACTTTTAACAAAAGTATTTTTTTTATTTTTATTTACTTTCTTCTTTTTTAATTGACAGTGGATTTTGAGATCCACTCTAGGTTTGTCCTGCCCTCCTTCCTCACACTGACTGCACCCTCTGTCATATTGACTGTTTTCCCTGCCCCATTCTTATCACCGTCTGTTTCAGATCCACCGGAGGAATAATATTACCACGGCCGCCGCCTTGGAAGATCTTTCACTGCTCAGTCCGGGATGGTGTGCACCGACGTCATAATGCACCCACGATACGGGCCACAATAGCTAAACGCACCACCGCCTCCTCCTAATATCAATGCATTACGTGTGAAATGTCTGCGCCCCCCCTCCCCCCGGAACACAAACTGATTAAAAATAAGTAAATGGGCAGCCCTCTCATGGTTAAATGGGTACTCTGAAGGAAAAAAAAAAATAATAAAGTTTTTAAATCAATTGGTGTTACAAAATTATACCGATTTGTAAATGTCTTCGATTTAAAAATCTTAATCCTTCCAGTACTTATTAGCTGCTGTATGCTCCAGAGGAAGTTGTGTAGTAGTTCTTTCCAGTCTGACCACAGTGCTCTCTGCTGACACCCCTGTCCATGTCACAAACTGTCCAGAGTAGGAGCAAATGGCAAACCTCTCCTGCCCTGGACAGTTTGTGAAATGGACAGAGGTGTCAGCAGAGAGCACTGTGGTCAGACTGGAACGAGAACTACACAACTTCCTCTGATGCATACAGCAGCTGATAAGTAGTGGAAAGAGTAAGATTTTTTTTAACAGAGGTAGTTTACAAATCTGTTTAACTTTGTGGCAGCAGTTGATTTGAATTATTTTTTTTTTCCCTCCTAAGTTCCCTCTTTAAATCAGGATTTTCTGTACATAGTATTACAAAGAAAATCACCAGTGATCAAGGTTTTTTCCATGTCAAAAGTAGACTCAGGGACAGGGTTCGCTCCATCTATCCGAGCAGGACAAGGAGGGTGGGGGGGTAGGATAGTGGAGACAGGATAGGGCTCTACATCGCCACCTACGAGTTTCATTGTAAGTAAAGTTATGACCACTTCAAATGGTCGCAAAGCTGCCCATGATTTAGGGGAAAAAACTGGTGTCATGGATTCATGGTACCGTTTCTGCAGATCCTAGTCAATGATGTCTTAGGCCGTGTTCAGGCCGCGTATGTGCGGAAAGTCTGTTCGGAAAATGGACGGACATTTTGCAGATTTGATTATTCCAGTGGGCATTAGGACTGCTCCGTAGTGTGCCGTCTCATAGACGGCAATGCATGTCTATTCTTTCTGCTGACTCGGGAATCGGGACGTCTGTGGCAGAAACATCTACGTATTTAGAATAAATTGGGAGATCACACTGCTTAAAGGGGTACTCCGGTGGAAAACTTTTTTTTTTTAAATGAACTGGTGCCAGATTTGTAAATTTCTTCTATTAAAAAAAAAAATCTTAATCCTTTCAGTACTTTTTAGCAGCTGTTGCTACAAAGGAAATTATTTTTTTATTTCTTTTTTGTCTTGTCCACAGTGCTCTCTGCTGACACCTGATGCCCGTATCAGGAACTGTCCAGAGCAGGAGAAAATCCACATAGAAAACCTATCCTGCTCTGGACAGTTCCTGATACGGACAAAGGTGTCAGCAGAGAGCACTGTGGACAAGACAAAAAAAAGAAATTCAAAATGAAATTCAAGAATTTCCTCTGTAGCATACAGCTGCTGAAAAGTACTAAAAGGATTAAGATTTTTTTTAATAGAAGTAATTTACAAATCTGTTTAACTTTCTGGCACCAGTTCATTTAAAAAAAAAAAAAAAAAGTTTTCCACTGGAGTAACTCTTTAAGCCTGTTATCCTTTTTTATAATACGCTGTTATGAGTGTTATTTGCTACACGACACACTGGGCCCATCTCTCATACTTGTAATTCTGGCATTCATTCTCTGTGATGTTCAGCTGGGTGTCAAGCTGATCTAGGAGGGTGTCTGTGCACTCCTCACAAAGAGGATGGTCCACGTCTGTCTGACCGGACATGATGTCGAAAAGATCTCCTGTCACCTGGAACACAAAGATGATGATAATCGATTACAGTTTTCCGTTAAAAAAAGGCCTTTTTTTTGTTAAAGGGGTACTCCGCCCATAGACATCTTATCCCCTATCCAAAGGATAGGGGATAAGATGTCTGATTGCAGGGTCCCGCCGCTGGGGACCCCCGTGATCTCGGCTGCGGCACCCCAGACATCCGGTGTACAAAGCAAACTTCGCTCCGTGCCGGATGACTGGCGATGCTGGGGGGCGGAGGTTCGTGACGTCACAGTCACACCCCATAAAAGAAGCTGAAAAACACAGCAAAGTGTGTGGTACTCCGCTGCACACATCTTATCCCCTATCCAAAGGGATAAGATGTTAGGCTGCGGGGGACCCCCGCGATCTCCGGGCCGGCAGCTGCGGCGTCTGGAACACAAAAGCTTGAATCGTGACGTCACGCCACGCCCCCTCCATTCATGTCTATATACAGGGCCCCCTCCCATAGACTTGAATGTAGGGGTCGTGGCGGACTGCATTGCCAGTCATTGGGAACGGAGCAGAGTTCGCTCCGTGTCCCAAATGACAAGGGTGCCGGCTCATAGATTGCGGGGACCCCCAGCGGCGGGATCTCGTGATCTAACATCTTATCCCCTATCCTTTGGATAGGGGATAAGATGTGTGCAGCGGAGTACCCCTTTTAGAAATGTACTTAATACAAGTGATAGGCTGATCAGGATCAGGTTTACCTTAAGTCTTCTACTGAGGTTCTCCATTGTGCCTCCATCAGATGCTTCTCCGATCAGGGTGAAGCTGTTCGCACTTTCTGTGGACATCATCCTAGATACAAGAACGGTATGTAAGGTATTAACTTTGAAGCGGGAGTTGCCTGCACTTCACCTGCAGTCCCACTTACCTGTAGTGTAACTAGTAAGGTTCTATTATTACTTCTGTGACAGACCCGATCCATACAGCTGGTAACTAGTAAGTATGGACAGAGCGAACTGTAAGGGTAGGTTCACCCCAGAGGGATATGTCCTGGAGATCAGTTCTCCAACAACACCATAGAGTCTCCATATAAAAGGAAAGTTTCTGATCTCTTTACCAGGAACAGTTTCATTCTTTTCCAATAAAACCTCCTGCAGTGCAGATGGCCCCGCAGTGTCCATAGTGGACTATACAACAGCTGGGATTGTCAGAAATGACCAACAGCATGGAAAATATTGGCATATAGGTAGGGGCAGGTTTATATAGCAATATCTGGATTATTAAGAAATGGCTTAGAAAACTAGCAAATATTCCTTAGTAGAAACATAGAAGGTGTCGGCAGAGAGAAAGCATTCAGCCCATCTAGTCCTTGGCCCTATCTTATATGAAGGATAGCCTTATGCCTATCTCTATCTTATATGAAGGATAACCTTATGCCTATCCCTATCTTATATGAAGGATAGCCTTATGCCTATCTCTATCTTATATGAAGGATAGCCTTATGCTTATCCCTATCTTATATATAGGATAGCCTTATGCCTATCCCTATCTTATATGAAGGATAGCCTTATGCCTATCCCTATCTTATATGAAGGATAGCCTTATACCTATCCCTATCTTATATGAAGGATAGTCTTATACCTATCCCTATCTTATATGAAGGATAGCCTTATGCCTATCTCTATCTTATATGAAGGATAGCCTTATGCCTATCTCTATCTTATATGAAGGATATGAGTGGTAGTGGGGAAAAAGGAATCCGATCCTGGCGCTCACCCGTGCGGCAGCTGAGGAAATGATGTCAGGAGCCGTGATGAGGTAAAAGATGCACTTTATTTTGGATAAAGCAGGGACTACGCGTTGCGAGGGGACAGGCTCCCCTCTTCCTCAGGTCCAATCATGATTGGACCTGAGGAAGAGGGGAGCCTGTCCCCTCGCAACGCGTAGTCCCTGCTTTATCCAAAATAAAGTGCATCTTTTACCTCATCACGGCTCCTGACATCATTTCCTCAGCTGCCGCACGGGTGAGCGCCAGGATCGGATTCCTTTTTCCCCACTACCACTCATACTCTCAGACGGTCCGGCCGGACGGGTGGATCTGGGCAGCACACCGTGGATCTCCACTTACCCACACCAGTTGGGCCCCTTCAAGCTGCAACAGGTGTTATGCTCTCAGCATAACACCACCAGGTGAGAGCATTCCTTACGCTTCCTCACCTGTCACTTGTAATAAGGATAACGGCACATAGATAGGCGCTTTGTCCCTTTTTATCTTTCATACTTCTCTGTTATATGAAGGATAGCCTTATACCTATCCCTATCTTATATGAAGGATAGCCTTATGCCTATCCCTATCTTATATGAAGGATAGCCTTATGCCTATCCCTATCTTATATGAAGGATAGCCTTATGCCCATCTATCTTATATGAAGGATAGCCTTATACCTATCCCTATCTTATATGAAGGATAGCCTTATGCCTACCCCTATCTTATATGAAGGATAGCCTTATGCCTACCCCTATCTTATATGAAGGATAGCCTTATGCCTATCCCTATCTTATATGAAGGATAGCCTTATGCCTATCTCTATCTTATATGAAGGATAGCCTTATGCCTATCTCTATCTTATATGAAGGATAGCCTTATGCCTATCCCTATCTTATATGAAGGATAGCCTTATACCTATCCCTATCTTATATGAAGGATAGCCTTATACCTATCCCTATCTTATATGAAGGATAGCCTTATGCCCATCTATCTTATATGAAGGATAGCCTTATACCTATCCCTATCTTATATGAAGGATAGCCTTATGCCTACCCCTATCTTATATGAAGGATAGCCTTATGCCTACCCCTATCTTATATGAAGGATAGCCTTATGCCTATCCCTATCTTATATGAAGGATAGCCTTATGCCTATCTCTATCTTATATGAAGGATAGCCTTATGCCTATCTCTATCTTATATGAAGGATAGCCTTATGCCTATCCCTATCTTATATGAAGGATAGCCTTATACCTATCCCTATCTTATATGAAGGATAGCCTTATACCTATCCCTATCTTATATGAAGGATAGCCTTATGCCTATCCCATCCATGCTTAAACTCCTTCATTGGATTAGCAGCGACCACTTTTGCAGGAAGACTATTCCATGCATCCACTACTCTCTCAGTAAAGAAATACTTCCTGATATTACTGCACAAACCTTTCCCCTCTATATAACACTATGTCCTCTATATATAACACTATGTCCTCTTTGTTTTTTTAAATATACTGAAACCTGTAAATACATATTTGGACCCCCGAAAAAAAACAAAACATGATGCAATATGGTCTGTATTGTACCTGGTAGGTGGGATTAATCTTCTGGAAACTCCATCGTGCCTGTTTTCTACAAATGTTTCCTACAGACAAAAATAAATAAATAGATAAATAAATAAAATATTATTGTAAATTATTAAAGTGTACTTGACATTTAAAAGAACTGTCCATTTAAGAGCACTTTTGACGTGTCACTGAGTCATTTCAAATGTTTTTACCTGTGGGGGTCTCAGTGCTGGCACCCCCACTGAGCATGAAAACACGCCTAATAGACTTATGCTGGAGCAACCACTGTGCACACATTCTCCTGATCGGTCAGGTTTCAGCACCCAGACCCTGACCGATAAAAACGTTTGACATGTCTCAGTGACAACTCAAAAGTTCTTTTAAATGGACCGTGCCCATTCAAGAAGACAGCACCCAAAATAAAGCTACTGAAATTAATGGCAGGGGGAATTTACTTAAAGGGGTATTCCAGTGGACAATTTTTTCTGGAGGTGCTCTCGTTTTAAAGGTCTGTATACAATGTAACAAGAAAAAGAGAAACGATGTGAAACGGAGCACAGACGCTGGCCACGGACCGTATCACGCCCACCGGCATCAGGCGGCGAAGCGCCGGTGGGTGTGATACGGTCCGTGGCCAGCGTCTGAGACTCCCCCCGTACCATCTACCACCTCCCCACTAATGGAAGACCGCAATTGAAGTCGACTTTTCCTGCCTTTGGATACAGGTCAAGAACGTGAGTGCTCCGTTTCACATCGTTTCTCTTTTTCTTGTTAAATTTATTAATTCTAATTAAAAAAAAAAATCTTAATCCTACCAGTACTTATCAGCTGCTGAAGTTGATTTGTTCTTTTCTGTCTGACCACAGTGCTCTATGCTGACACCTGTCTCTCTCAAGAACTTTCCGGAGCAGGATAGGTTTGATATGGGATCTGTAAGCGCTATATAAATAAATAAATAAAATAAATAACTATGGGGATTTGCTCCTACTCTGGACAGATCCTGAGACAGACAGGTGGTGTCAGCAGAGAGCACTGTGGTCAGACAGAAAAGAACAACTCAACTTCAGCAGCTGATAAGTACTGGTAGGATGAAGCCCGGCATGTGATACAGTGCCACAAAAATGTATTTTTTCTGTATGTGAGAAACAGCCTAAGGGTAGGGTCACATGTAACTGATCCGCAGCGTATTTTACGCTGCAAATCTGCTGGTGACCCGACCCATAGTGTGCCTTCAGCTGTTGCCAAAACCTCCACCCACACCCTCCGCTCTGCCTCTCCACCTGGCCTGCTCGCAGCGCCAATCCGCTGCTCCGAGCATCTACACATGGGCCTGCGAGTCGCCGAGCAAACTGCAATCTATTCACATGTACGGTATCCTGAGCCTACCTGGTGCTGGGTGTTCAGTCATTTACACTGAAATCTGCAGCATCAAATGTGCGCAGGATACAGAACGTGTGAATAGACCCTTGATGCGACACATTGGCCCTGATTTACTAAGACTGTTGTGTAGGTTTCTTTGTGGGTTTTAATTTAATTTTTTTCCACTGTATTTACTAAGGTTTCCCTACATTTATTTATATTTTTTTTTTTTACACCTTCTCTGATCTGTCGGATTTTCCTCAGCTCAAATCCACCACATTTTCTGTGGAAACCTTAGTAAATATGTTGGGTTTTTGTGAAAATATTGGGAACACGCCCCTTACGGTGACCACGCCCCCTTTCCCCAACAACCACGCCGCTTTATCAGGTTTTCTTCGTAAAATGGTTAGTTGGGTTTTTTCAATTCTGGCGCACATTCTGGCACAAACAGAATTTCTGGCGCAATGCAAGACATGTCGGGTTTGCAATATTACTTGAGGGCCATTAAGTTTCAAAAGGGGTATTAGCAGGGAGAGGCTAAATGGTCAGACTGCTCCCCCTCTTACCAGGCAGCTTGATCCCCCCCCCCCCCCCCCCAATAATCACCTGGCACCAGGCTGCATTATGACTGGGGCTGGTTCATGGACGGGGGGCAACAGAGCCCCCCTGCTATTGCTTAGTGAAATATAATGTATCACTGGAGTGTGGCTTTAAACATTTTCTGTAACGCAATAAATATTAATAAGTTCATAACACTCCTAGTCTTGCTATGAAATGACTTACCTCAGTGCTTAAGTCTTCTTCTTGGGTGTCCCCCGCTTTCACTGCAGCCACCGACACCAATGGAGCTGTAATGCAATACATCAGTATTATTGTATTCTAGAGAGGTGTAGACCAAAAGGAATAATGCATGGGGGGAGATTTATCAAAACCCGTCCAGAAGAAAGTTTGCCCAGTTGCCCATAGCAACCAATCAGATCGCTTCTTTCATTTTTAACAAGGCCTCTGCAAAATGAAAGAAGCAATCCGATTGGTTGCCATGGGCAACCGGGCACATTTTCCTTTGCACTGTTGTTGATAAATCTCCCCCGATGTGTCTCCTTGAATAGACAAGATGAAGACAAGTGGAGACTTCTAGGCCATTTGTGCTGCACTTAGAATTCTGAGAAGAATAATATACAAAGCAGCTCTCGCTGTTCCGAACGCTGGAGCCGGGAGCTCGTGACATCATAGCCCCGCCCCCTCAAGACGTCACACCCCGCCCCCTCAATGCAAGTCTATGGGATGGGGCGTGACGGCCCTCCCATAGACTTGCATTGAGGGGGCGTGACATCATTATGGGGCGGGGCTGTGACGTCACAAGCTCCAGTGTTCGGAACAGTTTGTTCCAGACGCTGAGCAGCGGAGTGCCCCTTTAGGTCTTATCTAAAGTTGTCGCGGTAAGACAAACATGACTTTAAAGGGCTTATGTAGCTGATCTTCGATTGTATGTGGTATTGCAGCTCAGTTGCTTTGAAGTAAATAAAAAAATAGAGTTGTAATACCACATGCAACCTGAGGAAAAGTGTGGTGCTGTTTTTGGATGAAATTAGGTCTGGTTTTATATTCCTGGATAACCCCTCCTCCTTTATTAAAAAGCTAACACTAGAAAGTGGCATCGGAGAGCTGCTTAGCATATTCTTCTTAGGGATGTGAATAAAACCTGTATCTCTCATGGTTTACAGTACAATGGCTACAGGTGTTTCTTCAAAAAGGTATATTTCAGGTAAAATGGAGAAGTGTAATGTACAAGTGTGGGAGCTCTACGTAAAATAGAAGAGACCTAAACCGAGGATACTGCGTTGCACACGTGTCAGTCTTTGCATATCCACCACTGAAAAAGGGGACACTGCTCCCCAAAACGCGTCTGGTCCAAGACTGAACTTGCACAAGTATTTGGATTATTTGTCCACCACTATTGGTCTTTTACTGCCCTCTCAGCTTCTTCCCGCGTCGTCGGGGTAGAGAGGGATCCCACACCACTGACCTCCAGCGCTGCCACACGCTACAAATGAACATTACCTGATGAGCGAACTTACAGTAAATTCGATTCGTCACGAACTTCTCGGCTCGGCGGTTGCTGACTTTTCCTGCATAAATTAGTTCAGCTTTCCGGTGCTCCGGTGGGCTGGAAAAGGTGGATACAGTCCTAGGAAAGAGTCTCCTAGGACTGTATCCACCTTCTCCAGCCCACCGGAGCACCTGAAAGCTGAACTAATTTATGCAGGAAAATTCATCAACTGCCGAGCCGAGAAGTTCGTGACGAATTGAATTTACTGTAAGTTCGCTCATCTCTAGTTACCTTTTCCAGCGGACTACGCAATAACCATCTGTACCGGACATCTTCACCTCTCCTACACCTTCCCCGTGCTGCCGGGGCTGAGAGGCATCAATCCGGATCACAGTAAAGCGCTGCTGTGCGCATATGACCGTTTTCGCCGGAGCCGGTAAGAGGCACTTAGAATTTGATCTATTTTCCCTCTTTTACTTTGTCCCCGTGCCGTCGGGGTATAGAGGATAGATCTTTAGCGCTCCTGCGCATACAAGTATCCTCAGTGGGCTCGTAACTGCAAAAACTGTTTATTGGACATATCCTATTACAAACATTGGACTATAAACTAGGGATCGACCGATATCGTTTTTTAAGGGACGATACCGATAATCGGTGGAGGTTAGGGCCGATAGCCGATAACATACCGATATTCCGGTATAAGTTATCGGCTATTTATCCCCCCGCGACACCGCTGCAGATCATTGATTTAAAGCGGGCGCTTTAAATCAATGCACTGCAGTGGCTTATGCGGTGCCAGAGGCCGCCACCACCACCCGCTTCTCTCCCCCTGCCTGTCCGGGGGTCCTGAGACCTATCACCTCCACCGTTCCCCCCGCCGCGCCTAGGGGTGCCTCCAGCTGTTGCAAAACTACTACTCCCAGCATGCCCGGACAGCCGTTGGCTGTCCGGGCATGCTGGGAGTTGTAGTTTTGCAACAGCTGGAGGGCCTACTGTAGGTATAGTATATTATACAGACCCCTGTCCATCCCAGAACCCTGACTCACCTTCCCAGTTGCTGCAGGGACCATCCGGGGAGGGTGGTCCGGGCCATCCATCCTTCCTGTAGTGTCCGGCGGCATTCCGGGTGGAGGGTGAACCGGTCCGGGCTGTCCTTCTTCTCCGGGGGTCCTCTTCTCCACTCCAGGCAGGCTCCGGCCTAGTAACGCTGCATAGACGCCGCTGCGCAGCGACGCACCTGACGTCATGGCGTAGCGGCGTCTATGCAGCGTACTAGGCCAGAGCCTGCCCGGAGTGGAGAAGAGGACCCCCGGAGAAGGACAGCCCGGACCGGTTCACCCTCCACCCGGAATGGCGCCGGACTCTACAGGAAGGATGGATGGCCCGGACCACCCCCATTACGGGTAAGTTTAATTTTTTTTATTGACTCGGAGGGTGGGGGAGGGGCCCGACCGGTATAGCGGTATGGGCAAAAATCCATACCGTGGGAGAAAAAAAAACGGTATCCGGTTGATACCGATATACCACCCAGCACTACGGTGGGGGGTGCGACGCGGTGGGTCGGGGGGGCGGTCGCGGTGCGGCGGGTCGGGGGCGGTCGCGGTGCATTATCGGCCATACCGATAATCGGTCGATCCCTACTATAAACCCCCACCATTGTCCCACTGTTTAAATGCAATACTATTTTAACGTCATGTTTTAGCTTTACCATTCTATTTTAGTGAGCTGCCTGCGGCAAGGGCCCTGCCCCCGACCTCACAGTATTATTCAATAATTATATTTTATATCTTATCAGACCCTTTCTTTCTTATTTATCTCTATTTATTCTGCCTTATTCTAAATTTTCTTCCTAGCCTAGTAGGACTGCTATTTTTCCTTTTTTTTTTTTATCAAAATGGGAAAAAGCTCCATTAAACAAATCCCAGAAGGCCCTAAGTTCCTTATCTCTAGGTCCCACAGCTTGTCATTTCTATCTGGTAGGCCATACTACTAACCTTGTCACATCCCTGATAACTTTCTCCTCC
This sequence comes from Hyla sarda, assembly GCF_029499605.1. Taxonomy (NCBI): domain Eukaryota; kingdom Metazoa; phylum Chordata; class Amphibia; order Anura; family Hylidae; genus Hyla; species Hyla sarda. The sequence goes on from NC_079200.1 coordinate 18,567,050, forward strand.
TGGTATACTAATCATACTCTGCCATCTTCTATACAAATCACTATACCTGTCTGATACTCTGGTATTGGTGCTGTCTGGTAATCTTTATGCCCCACTAATGCCAGACTAGAAGAATTGTACTTAAATCTTCTTCTGTACCAAACCTTAAAGGGAACCAGTCAGATGGAAAATGTTATATAGAGCAGGAGGAGCTGAGCAGATGATATATATACACAATACAGTACAATCTGCAGGGATCATGTTATAGAGCAGGAGGAGCTGAGCAGATGATATACACAATACAGTACAATCTGCAGGGATCATGTTATAGAGCAGGAGGAGCTGAGCAGATGATGTATACAATACAGTACAATCTGCAGGTAACATGTTATAGAGCAGGAGGAGCTGAGCAGATGATATATACAATACAGTACAATCTGCAGGTATCATGTTACAGAGCAGGAGGAGCTGAGCAGATGATATATACAATACAGTACAATCTGCAGGTATCATGTTACAGAGCAGGAGGAGCTGAGCAGATGATATATACAGTACAATCTGCAGGTATGTTATAGAGCAGAAGGAGCTGAGCAGATTATATATACACAATACTGTACAATCTGCAGGTATCATGTTATAGAGCAGGAGGAGCTGAGCAGATGATATATATAATACAGTACAATCTGCAGGTATCATGTTATAGAGCAGATGATATATACAATACAGTACAATCTGCAGGTATCATGTTATAGAGCAGGAGGAGCTGAGCAGATTATATATACAATACAGTACAATCTGTAGGTAACATGTTATAGAGCAGGGGGAGCTGAGCAGATGATATATACAATACAGTACAATCTGCAGGTATGTTATAGAGCAGGAGGAGCTGAGCAGATGATATATACAATACAGTACAATCTGCAGGTATGTTATAGAGCAGAAGGAGCTGAGCAGATTATATATACACAATACTGTACAATCTGCAGGTATCATGTTATAGAGCAGGAGGAGCTGAGCAGATGATATATATAATACAGTACAATCTGCAGGTATCATGTTATAGAGCAGATGATATATACAATACAGTACAATCTGCAGGTATCATGTTATAGAGCAGGAGGAGCTGAGCAGATTATATATACAATACAGTACAATCTGTAGGTAACATGTTATAGAGCAGGGGGAGCTGAGCAGATGATATATACAATACAGTGCAATCTGCAGCTATCATGTTATAGAGCAGGAGGAGCTGAGCAGATGATATATACAATACAGTACAATCTGCAGGTATCATGTTATATAGAGCAGGAGAAGCTGAGCAGATGATATACACAATACAGTACAATCTACAGGTATCATGTTATAGAGCAGGAGGAGCTGAGCAGGTGATATATACAATACAGTACAATCTGCAGGTATCATGTTATAGAGCAGGAGGAGCTGAGCAGATGATATATATACAATACAATCTGTATGTAACATGTTATAGAGCAGGAGGAGCTGAGCAGATGATATACACAATATAGTGCAATCTGCAGGTATCATGTTATAGAGCAGGAGGAGCTGAGAAGATGATATATACAATACAGTACAATCTGCAGGTAACATGTTATAGAGCAGTAGGAGCTGAGCAGATGATACATACAATACAGTACAATCTATAGGTATCATGTTATAGAGCAGGAGGAGCTGAGCAGATGATATATACAATACAGTACAATCTGCAGGTATCATGTTATAGAGCAGGAGGAGCTGAGCAGATGATATACAGTACAATCTGCAGGTAACAAGGGACTCACCTGTGAGCTCCTGCATGGTGACTTTATCCAGGATTTTGAAGGAGGTGTCTAGCTTTAATGGCTGGCTACATCTTTGACATACGAAGCTGACCTGCATTGTGGAGGATTTAGAGTTCTCCATGTTCCTGAATAATAAAGAAAGAATAAGAGAAGTGACTAAGAGGCAAATTCACACAAGACATTTATTACATTTATTAGCAAAAGGCTTTCTAGAGAGATTTTGTACCCCTTTAAAGGGGTACTCTGCCCCTAGACATCTTATCCCCTATCCAAAGGATAGCTCCATGCTGGATGACTGGGGATGCGGGACGGAGGCTCGTGATGTCACTGCCACGCCCTGATCGTGACGTCACAGCCATGCCCCCCTCGATGCAAGTCTATGAGAGTGGGCGTGACTGTCGTCACGCCCCCTCCCATAGACTTGCATTGAGGGGGGCATGGCAATGACATCACAAGCGGGGTACTGCCGTGACGTTACGAGCCTCCGGCACTACACCCGACGATCTAAACGAATGCCGGATGCAGCAGGGAGATCGGGACCCCTGCGATCAGACATCTTATTTATCCTTTGGATAGGGGCTAAGATGTCTAGGGGCAGAGTACTTCTTTAAGCAGGCAGCCTGGACATTATATTATAATATATATATGTGGTAGCCAGGGGGATGTAGGGTATGGGGAGTGTAGCTGTGCTGGTATCAAAGGGTGCTTGTTAACACTTGCTATTCTTGACGCCAGGGTGCGGGCTCCTCAATAAAGGATTTCCTACCGCCGCCCTTCCCGGGAACGATAGGGAGGTAGATGATAATGAGTTTAAGTAGATAGTAATAATGGATTTTGCCACAACCAGAAAACTTCTGTAAACAGCGTTAACTTTACTGAAGATTTTCTGTACACTTTATGAACATAACAGTCTCTGATCAATACAGCAGCTTCCTTTTGGAGATTGACAATGGTTGGGACTTTAGCTTTAAGAGTCTCTAGACTACTGCGCTGCTCCACTGGATTTAGGGGAATTAGTTGCGGTCCAGAAGTCAGGCTAGCATTAGCAGGAATTAGAGTAAGACTCACAATTTTTGGTTCTGCTGAGGCCGTAGGTGTTGAGGCCTAGAGGCTGGACTAACGTTAATTGGTCCAAACGGATGTCAATCACCTTTACAGAGATTTCTGGGTAACACGTGACCCAAGGACCTCCTAAGGTCCTGCAACATACCATAGAGGTTACTAGCATGGTCACATGACCGAAGGTCCTGCGACGCTGAACAAGGTAAGTACTATACATTTCTATACATTTATAGATATAATTACCAATATATACATTTATGAACATTAGAGTTAGAATTAAGGAGAGGCGACTAGGGGGCTGTTCCACCTGAGGAACCCTACCTGAACGTAGTTACTCTGACTTTGGGGACCTCTACACTAGGTACTGGATGCAATACGGTACCGGGACACCACATTCATTATATATATTTATATACACATACACACAAAACAGACATCACTGCGGCCAGTGATAGGCCGAGCAGCAGTATGACACACTGGGCCCAAGCCTCCTGCTATAGCTCAGGAAGATGATCACAGCCGGAGCCTGAAGCAAGACACTGGAGGCACAGCTGGAGGTAAGTACAGCTTGTTTTTTTTTATTTACTGGAGAACAGGCATTGTTTAAAAAAAAAAAAATAATTATGGATTAACTCTTCAAAGTTGAGGAAAACATGAAACATTGAAAACGATTTCAACCAAAATAATCATCGATAATGATAATCATTAACAAATAGGGACTTAAGTTGACAGATCACCTGGAAATAAGTCAATGGAGTTTAAAAATAAAAAAAATTTGGAAAATCACAAATGATCTTTCAGGAAAAAAATCTTTAGACCATAAACAATAAAATAAGGGTCCCAGAACATTCTCAGAAAGATCACCCGTCCTTTGCTTGGGTCACCGATTATGTATGGCCAGTGTGAACATCTGTAAAGGCTTCACTACACACTATTAAAAAGGCAGCAAAACCCACCAGTTCCAGTGGGACCACCCAACCACCTGATGTATACAGAGGCTTTTCAACAGTTAAAATCCAACATGTCTGACCCTACACACCCCAGAATCATCTGTCAGAGGTGTCCGGGGACCCCCCATACACAAACAGTCAACCCGTCTTACTGACTTTTTTGACTGAAGTGTATGGTTGTGTTTCCCCAACCAGGGTGCTTCCATCTGCTGTAAAACTACAACACCTAGCATGCCCGGACGGAGCGCCCTGAGTGCCGACTGGCTGCGGCAGTTACCTTACACCGGAGCGCCGATAGAAGATATGAGGGGACAGTAATGAATTTGACACGGGGGGGGAGGGAGATGAGGGGACAGTAGTGACTGTTACACGGGGGGAGATGAGGGGACAGTAATGAATTTGACATGGGGGGGAGATGAGGGGACAGTATTGACTGACAAAAGGGAGAGATGAGGGGACAGTATTGACTGTGACACAGGGAGAGATGAGGGGACAGTAATGAATTGGACACGGGGGGGAGATGAGGGGACAGTATTGACTGTGACAAAAGGGAGAGATGAGGGGACAGTATTGACTGTGACAAAAGGGAGAGATAAGGGGACACTAATGACTGTGACACAGGGGGGAGGGGGGAGATGAGGGGACAGTATTGACTGTGACACAGGGGGGAGGGGGGAGATGAGGGGACAGTAGTGACTGCTACACAGGGGGGAGGGGGGAGATGAGGGGACAGTGGTGACTGTTACCCGGGGGGGGGGGGGGGGAGATGAGGGGACAGTAATGACTGTGACACAGGGGGGAGATGAGGGGACAGTAGTGACTGTGACACAGGGGGGAGGGGGGAGATGAGGGGACAGTAGTGACTCCTCCGGAGCTGATGTCTGTCTTCCTCCCTTCCCTTCTGCACTAATGTAACATGCGATTCTTCCATACAGACGGATTAACCCTTTTGTAACTAGCTTTTTTTTTCTTTTTCTTCTTCCTTTGGATCTTACACATTTTGCTACATTTTCCCCCACACACGCTGGCACCACCACAACCCACCTTGTAGGAAAAACCTATCCATAGCCACAATCCGCATACAAATTACCTTGGGGTCATTATATATATATATATATATATATATATATATATATATATATATATGCCGGAGTACTCTTTACTATTTTCTGCAGTAATGACTGTATATCATTATCGGCTCCACAACAAGATGGCTGGGTCCATCACTTGGTAACAATTATGCCCCCTAATAGCTTGAAGCATTATTTTGTGTAAGGATGCGTTAACATGGGCGGATTACCTGCAGAATTTCCGCAGCGTATTTGACTCAGAAAATCCACAGTGGATTTCGCTACCATTGACTTTTCCGCAGTAAAGGGAGATTTGCAGATTTTCCTACAGGCTCATTGAAGTCAATAGTAGCAAAATATGCTGCGGAAATTCTGTAAGTAATCTGCCCGCGTCAACGTACCCTAAAGCGGCATCATATGAAGTGCTGTGTCCTCCAGCTGTCACATGCACAGGCGCAGTTTGTAGCTCCAGAGCACAATGCGAAATCTGGATGAGAGTCCCCCCTCCTGGAACTATTATGTGCTATTCCTTAAAGGGGTACTCCATTGGAAAACAATATTTTTTAAATCAACTTGAGCCAGAAAGTTAAACAGATTTGTAAATTACTTCTATTTAAAATGAAATATTAACCCTTCCAGTACTTATCAGCTGTTATGTTCCACAAGAAGTTCTTTTCTTTTTGTATTTCTTTTCTGTCTGACCACAGTGCTCTCTGCTGACACCACTGTCCATTTTAGGAACTGTCCATAGTAGGAGCAAATCCCCATTGCAAACCTGTCCTGCTCTGGACAGTTCCTGACATGGACAGAGGTGTCAGCAGAGAGCACTGTGGTCAGACTGAAAGGAAATTCAAAATGAAAATAACTTCCTGTGGAGCATACAGTAGCTGATAAGTATTGGAAGGATTAAGATTAAAAAAAATAAATAAAAAAAAA